>NW_021604569.1:14356736-14377961 GCF_004785775.1 Grammomys surdaster | reverse complement strand
AAAGAAACAAAGAAACAAAGAAACAAAGAAACAAAGAAACAAAGAAACAAAGAAAGAAGCACATCAAATTAGAGTAAAAGGCAGGAAATAATCAGAGTAATCAGGGCTGAAATAAATCAGTTAGAAATGAAGAAGACAATACAAAGAATCATGAAACCAAGAGTCGGTTCTTTGAGAAAATTAACAGGATAGAAAAACCCTAATCTAAACCACGGAAGAGACAGAGAGACAGTATGCAAATAAACAAAATCAGCAATGAAAATGGAGACATGAAAACAAAAACTGATGAAATTCAAAGTGTCATTAAGTCTTACTTCTAAAATACATTCCCCACTAAATTAGGATAACATAATAAAATGTATGATTTTATAGATTGATACCTCTTATAGAAGTTACATCAAGATCAGTTAAATTATTTAAACAGTCCTATAGCTCATAAAGAAATAGAAGCAATCTCACAAAGTCTCCCAACCAGAAAAAAGCTTAATATAAGATGGTTTTTGGACAGAATAGTACCAGATACTCAAAGAAGAGCTAATATCTGTACTTCTTCAACTATTCCACAAAACAGAAAAAGAAAGAACACACTGCCAAACTCATTCTATGAGGAAAGAGTCACTCTTATACCTAAGGCACACAGACTCAACATAGAAAGAGAACTTCAGGCCAATTTTTCTTATGAACATTGATGCAACAATTCTCAATAAAATTCTTGCAAACATAATTACAGGAACACATCAAAGACATCATCCATCATAATCAAGTAGTCTTTACCCTAGCAATGCAGGGATGATCCAATATATGAAAATCCATCAATGTAATCCATTATATAAAAAACTACAAGAAAAAGTTGCATGATCAGCTCATTAGATGCTGAAAAAGCTTTTGACAAAATCTGACAGTCCTTCATGTAAACAAAACTATTAGTGAGATCAGGGATACAGGACACTTTCCTAAACATAATCAAAGCAATATACTGTGGGTGGCGTGTTCTCGCCCGCGAGATAACACAGACACCAACGTTCTTCAGCAGATCTTTATTACGATGTTATAGAGGAAAGACCCGCTGGGAAAAGCCGGCTGATGGGAACCGGCTGGCAGAAAAGGCCCCGAGCCCCGGGAAGGCCCTGGTTAAATACCCCCTGGAGTGATGTGTGTGACGCGCGCGTGTAGTGGTCTCGCCGGCAAGAACACACACACACACACCAGAATCCTTCCGTAGAAACACGTTTATTCCCAAAAACCAAAATGGTGGAAGAAGACGGAGAAGACACACAGAAGACACAGAGAAGACACACACACACCCGACACCCAGCCCTGGGAAAAGCATTCCTATATACCCTAGAGCGGCGTATTCACCTCTGATTGGCTGCTACTCGTTGCGCGCCAAACGCCGTGGGATGGGCTTAACTTTGGCGGGCTTTTACCATGGCACATGCGCAATTTATTTGTTTACTAGGAAGAATTATGGCTGACAGTGCCACCTAGCGATGGCGGACTTTGCCAGCACCTGCCGTGGCTCCCAACTGATGTGTACATACCCGGTTGGTCAGTTGCCCATAAAATTCTATATGCCCCGGGAAGGGCTTGTGACTTCGCGCGCTTTCCCCTCACACAAAGACAGTAAGTTACAGAACTTGTGAGAGCATCGGATTGCCAGAGATGTCTCTGCTTTCCACGGCTCTCTACATCTCCCCCTTTTTGTTTTAAATGAGAATCACAGGCACTGGCCATTTCCCGTGTCTTAGGCTAGTTGACGTTCTCCCATAGCCAGCATCAAAGAATGGTGAGCTCCCTGTCTTAGGCTACGAGGGTTGCGCACCCACACCTGGCATTCACTGAATGTGCGCCCCAGGTTGTGGCCACTCGTAATGCCCGTCATGGGGTAAACTCACACCACCTGGTGTACCTCTGGCATATGGCGTCAACCTATTCCCGTCATTGGGATCAATGGCAGCTGGCCTGGAGACAAAAGATAGAGCTGTCCTTGGTCTGTCTGGCACGGTACCAATCATAACTCAAACTCAAGCTCGATCAAGCAAATTCCATTATGGGGGAATAAGCGATCAAGGACTAATAGTTTGATACAGTCTCTCCCACCTTACCAGGTGCAATGGAAACGAGTCCTCTGGGTGCAAAGGCTAGGGGAAACCGAGAGAGATGCAAGCACCCATCCCTGTGCAATGGAGTCACCTCCTAGGGGTGCAAGGGCTGTTTGTCTCAAAGTTCCTGTACCAGAGCTACACAGACAAGGACCAGTCAGACTAAAACTCCTCACTGACCCAATGCAATGGGCTGAACCCTTGGGGTGCAGTAGCTGAGGATCTATTTGTTGGCTATTTCTTTAGCATAGACAACCAGATTTCGGGAGATGAACCTTGTTCTAAGGCTGCAAGTGCTTGGGTAATCACGACTTTGTCACGTTTCTGTTGAGCTCTGAGCTTGCAAACCAACCAGAGTATGAACACTAATCCACAACACAGGGTTGTACCAAACAGCCTACTCCCACCCACTCTTCAAAGAAAGAGAAGGCTGAAGAGATCCAGGTGGAGAGTCCTTCAGTCAGCGAAACGTCCATACGCGTTGAGTTGATGGCTGCCACCGCTGCTCGCAACTTTTCGAGAAGTTCATCAAATCCTTCTGACCATTCTCCTGCTAGGTAACGAGACAATTGTCTAGACAGATTAGCTGCTCGAGTAAAGTTTTCATATTGAACACTAGTAATACAGATTGCTCCCAGACTTCTCTCACATCCCAGTTGTGCCAATTGAAAAAGGATATCTATTCTTTCTTCTACCAAGTCTAGGCGCTGATTAACAATCATCAATCTGCCTTTCAATTCAGCATTGGCAGAAGTATGGAAGTTGGCTGCCTCTGTCACTGTAGCGGACAGCTGATTTAAGGCTGCTGCTGTTTGGACTTTGGTTGACATAGCAATCCCAGCAGCTGTAGCTGCGATGGCAGTGACTGATATCGCTGTTATTATGGCTGCGGTTATGCCAAAGTCTCTTTTTTGTCTGAATAATGATAGAGTAGAGGGTGTTTCAACAGGAACAGGAACCCATCGTGGCACTCTGGCAACCATGGCACGTTTAGCTTGTCCAACAGCCCAACACTGAGACATCATGCATGAATCATTAGTGCATTTTTCAAATGAGGAGTTTGAGAGAATAAACAAGAAAGGTGGAAAAACACACACTGGTGTAGGTGAAAATACTGTTTGATTTACAATGATCCTGTTAACTCCAGTAATTAACTGAATAGGATTTGTCAACTGAGGGATCGGATCTGAACTCTGTTTCACCATAGTTCCATTAATAACTCCTGTAAAGGATGTTCTTCCTGTTGCTCCACCCTGGAGAAAGGCTAGTGAATTGAGGTCGGTACAACTGCCATTAACTCCACAGAGTAGCCATTTGTGAAAATGATTCATACTAACACTCTGTAGAAAAGGACCCTTTCTCATTACTGCGCCAGCTCCAGGATCTCCCAATATATTGGGTGAAAAGGAAAAGGTTTCATTGGTATCTGCCCATCGTGTTACTCTGGATTGACATTCAGACCAAGGCAGAACAGCTCCCTCATCTTCTAGACTACAAAAAGGAGAGACCTTAGGTTGACGAGGACGTTCTCCATCAATAAGTTTGGGTGATAAAAATGTTCCATCTATCCAAATGGCTGGTTGTAAAAAGGACTGTGAGAACTCTTTGACATAACTATTGTCCTTTTCATTATCATTCCTTTTTGTTGTTAGTTTAACCCAGTCTCTCTTTTCATAAAACCACCCCAAGGTTCTCTTTGAGAAAGTTATACAGTTTCCTGTCTCAGTAATCTGAAAACAGAGAGAACCCCGTTCAGGCAAGGAACAATTTTCTCCCAGGGGGGCCTGCGTTTTATCATAGGGAAGATAAGGTAGCCCCATGGTTTTATTAGTTGTAAGAAATCTTGGAAATACCGTGGCATCATGTCTAACAGGTATAGGTTTAGGAAAAGCAGATAATATAGCCCATCGTTGTTCTCCCCATATACTAGGAACCCAATTCTGGAGGGTCCAGATTAGGACTGGAAGCATCTGTAGATGAAATCTTCGGGGTGTCATCTTCAGTCGTCACGAGCCTTCGCGTCAGTCGCTCTGGTAGCCAGAATGGATTGTCTTCTTCCTGTGGAAAAACACAGACAGCTCCCCTGAATCTTATTAATACAGGATCCGGGCCATTCCATTGTCCGGTCAAGACGTCCTTCCACTTGACCATCTCCTTTGGCCTATCAGGCTCTAAGCAGTGACGGTCAGCAGCCGAATGGCCCTGACTATCCAAATTCAAAAAATTGAGGGTAAAGAGTGCTATAGAAACAGTGACTCGTGGCACTGGGGGTAGAGCCTCCTCGACTCCCCCTTTTTGTTTTAAAAAATAAGATTTAAGAGTACGATGAGCCCGTTCTATAATGCCTTGTCCTTGAGGATTGTACGGTAGACCTGTCAGGTGGGTCACCTCCATTTGGCGACAAAATTGTCCAAACTTCTGAGAAGTATATGCTGGTCCATTATCGGTTTTAAGAATTTTAGGCTTTCCCCAGACACTCCAGGCCTCAAGGCAATGCTGGATAACATGTGTTGCCTTTTCTCCCGATAACGGGGAGGCAAAAATGATTCCAGAACAGGTGTCAATAGAAACATGTAAATATTGAAGTCTCCCAAAGGATGGGACATGAGTAACATCCATTTGCCAAATCTGTAATGGTCGAATTCCTCGTGGATTAATTCCCACATGAGGCACTGGTAAAAATTGACAGCAATTCTGATATTGAGTAACTATATCTCTAGCTTCTTTTCTAGATATATCAAACCGACGACGTAACGTCTCTGCTGTCACATGAAATTTTTTATGAAATTCTTTGGCTGAGTCTAATTTTGAGGATAAGGCAATAGTAATCAACTTTGTGGCTCGATCTGCCAGATCATTTCCATGAGACATTGGACCTGGTAGACCTGAGTGAGCCCTAATATGTGTAATAAACACAGGATGTCTCCTATTAACCAGGATAGATTGAATCTTTTGAAAAACTTCTGCGAGCTTGCTAGATGTTTTAATTAGTCCAGCAACTTCCAAGACTTTAACTGCATTTACCACATAAAGAGAATCAGATACAATATTTAAGGGGCCTGGAAAGGTTTTTAAGACTTCCAGTACCACCAAGCATTCTACAATTTGAGGTAAAGTTTCATGGTATTGTTTGGCAGTGACTTTATTATCAACTACATAGACACCTATTCCTGTTTTTGACCCATCTGTATATACCACTACCCGATCTGGGAGTGGTTTTTGAGATATGATATGTGGAAATACAATGGCTTGAGTTAAGGCAAATTGTAAAATAGGATGTTTAGGATAATGATTGTCTATTTGGCCATTAAAGGAAGTAACTAACACTGCCCAAACATCAGAGGTAGAAGTTAATATTTGAACCTGGTGTGCAGTATAAGGCACTATTAAAACTTTAGGCTCTCTTCCAAAATGAGTGACAGCTGCTTTTAATCCTCAAAGGGCAAGCTGAGCGACTGCATCTGGGTACCATTCAATAATTTTTGCAGTAGATGCATTGGGATGGATCCATAATAAGGGCCCATCCTGCCATAATACAGCAGTCGGTAAACGTCTGGTCTTAAAGACACACAAATTAAAGGTTTTGGTCTCATCAATACGTTTTAGCTGAGCTTCTTGTAGGGCATCCTCCACCAATCGCAGGGCATGGTTTGCAGCCGGTGTTAGTGCTCTTGGTGAGGAAATATGAGAATCTCCTTCTAAGATATCAAACAAAGGTTTTAATTCAGCAGAAGGAATTTTCAAGAATGTTCTTAACCAATTTATATCACCTAATAATTTTTGAAAATCATTTAAGGTGTGCAAATGATCTCGACGAATTTCTAGTTTTTGAGGAACTATTTTCTCAGGATAAATAACTGTCCCTAAAAAGGAACCAACTTCTGAAAGTTGAACCTTCTCTGTGGCAATGTGTAGACCTCGTTGTTCTAATGCAGCAATTAATAAGGGATATGATCTCTGTAAAATGGCCAACTCTTTGTGGCATATTAAAATATCATCCATAAAATCAATCCAAAGTAGGGTAGGAAATTGTTTCTTAACGGGTTCAAGGGCCATCTGTACATATAGCTGACACATAGTAGGACTATTGGCCATGCCTTGAGGCAAAACTTTCCACTGATATCTCTTATCAGGTTCAAGGTGATTAATAGCAGGTAATGTAAACGCAAATCTTTGTCTGTCTTGTGGGTGTAGGGGAATGGAGAAAAAGCAGTCTTTAATATCTATAATTATTATCCTCCATTGTCTGGGTAAGGCTGAAAGCAAAGGTAAACCTCTTTGGACTGAGCCAAACAATTGCATCTGTGCATTAATTGCTCTTAAATCATGGAGAAGTCTCCATTTTCCTGATTTCTTTTTTATAACAAAAATAGGTGTATTCCAAGGAGAAGTAGAAGGTTCTAAATGACCATTTTTAACTTGTTCTTCAATTAATTTAGTAGTGGCCTCTAATTTCTCAGAGGATAATGGCCACTGAGGTACCCATACAGCCTCCTTTGTAAGCCAGGGTATGGGCAATGAACCCTCAATGGCAACTAGTGAAAACCCAGACCATGTCTTCCTGTATTACTTTCTTGAGATATTGGGCTTAATCTTCCTTGTTCTCGTCTGCCAAGGCCTTTTCCTTCCTTATATCCCATCTTTCTCATAATTTCCATGGCTTGTTGTGAATATTCATTAGTTAGTGTCAGTCCTAAGTCCTGTAAAATGTCTCTTCCCCAGAGGTTAACAGGAAGAGGAAGCACATAGGGTGTAAAACTTCCTGTCTGACCCTCTGGTGTTTGCCAATTTAAGGAACGTGAGCTGATTGCAGGACTGGCCTCATACCCCAACCCCTGTAAGGAGTGGGAGGATTGTGCAACTGGCCATGTTTTAGGCCACCAATTAGAGGAAATAATACTTTTATCAGCTCCTGTATCTAGAATTCCTGTAAAGTTCTTCCCTTCTATTGTTAATTGCAAAGTAGGTCTAGTTTTAAGATCAACTACCAGATGAGCAAAATCAGTTCCTGAAGAACCGAGTCCATTGGTATCTCTGGGTACCGCGGTGGATGGGAAATAATTATGTAAACTTGGAAGAATAACCAATTGAGCAATTCTATATCCAGGGGAAATAGAAAATATGCCTTGTGGACAAGAACAGAGAACCTGAAGTTCTCCTGTATAATCTTGGTCTACTACACCAGGATGAACCACAAGTCCTTTCAATGTTAGAGAAGAGCGGCCTAGAATAAGGCCAACACTATTCTCAGGCAGGGGACCTTTGAAGTTAACTGCAACAAGCTGCGCACCCTCATGTGGCATTAGTAAGTATTGGGATTTGGCGCGGAGGTCTAGCCCTGCAGATCCCTTTGTCGCTCTGCAGTTAGGGGTGTCTCCCAGCTGCAGGCTTGTATCCCATATCTTTTTGGGCCCTGGGATTTTTGGCCCAGAACTCCGTTTTTTTGATTGTTTTCTTCTCTTTCTAATAGTGGGGGATCATGTTGAATAAACCTTCTATTAATATCTCTGACTGAGCGACACTCATTAGCACGGTGATAACCTCTCTTGCATTTATTGCAAAGTCCCCGTCTTTTCTGTGTGGCAGCACGGCACTCTCGTTTAACATGACCCAATTTGCCACAGTTATAACATATTTTATGGCTGTCAGGATTTGAGCTGCCTTGGCTCTGTAAGATAGCTGCAGCTAGACCAGCATTAGTCAGCGGGCCTCCAATACCCCTGCAAACTTTAATCCAATCCGTTAACCCTTTGTTTCTTCTAGGGGTAATTACTGCCTGGCATTCTGGTGAAGCATTTTCATATACTAACTGTTCTATTAGTGGTTTGACTTTCTCTGGGTCTCCAAAGATCCTGCCTGCAGCTTCTGTCATCCTAGCAACAAACTCTGAGAATGACTCCTGAGGGTTTTGTAATATCTTTGTTAGGTGTCCACCTACTTCTCCCCTTTTTGGAAGGGCTTTCCATGCCTTAATAGTGGCAACAGAGATCTGGGCATAGGCTCCCCAGTCGTAATTTGTCTGATCATTAACATATTGCCCCTGTCCTGTTAGCAGATCAAATGTCCATTGTCTCTGATTGCCTTCTGTGTTAGCATTGGCTTTTGCCTGTGTCTGACAGGAGTCCTGCCACAGGGCCTTCCACTCCATATATTGTCCCATGTTAGGGAGGGCAGCTTTCACTGTATTCTGCCAATCGCTTGGGGTCATTGCCATAGTGGCTAGTCTCTCTAATTGCATAATTGTGAAATTTGCATCAACCCCATACTTCTGAACTGATTCAGCAAGTTCTTTAATTGCAGTATATTCTACTGGTGCATGAATACGATCTCCTTCTGGAGCTTCAAACACTGGAAAAGCTTGAAACATTTTCTTTTTATCTTCCTCTGAAAGGAAGGTGGTTGCACCGCGCTTGTCTGCATAAGGCGGCGGTGTGCTCAAAATTGCAGCAGGGAGTGCTGCCTGGGAATTCCAGGGGGGCGGGGGAGCTGTAAGCGCACGCTTTTTAATCCCCGCCTCCCCTTGTTCTCTACTCTGCGGCTGCAGCCGCCCACGTGAATGGAAACCTTCCGCCTCAAAGAGGACTACTTCTTCGTCTCCTTCCGCCTCATAACGGACTATTTTTCCATCTCTCTCTGGTTCTTGCTTGGAAGAGCCAGACCTCCCCGATTCATATTCATATAATTCTAGATTTTGCAATTCCTCTACTGGATATAGAGGCTTTCTCTTCGCAAAAGACTCTCCCAGAGACTCTCGGTCTCTACCACCCTCCCGCAGATCTGACGTCTGGGGAGTTTTCGTAGACTGTCTACCCAAGCTGTCTTCTCCAACTTGAAAGCGCTTCCCAGAAACAGTTACTGGCAATATTTTATCTTGAATCTCTTTTAATATTTCCTGACTCGCCACAATTGCTGAGCTACACTTCTGATCCTGCAAGCATGATCGTATCAATTTCCACAATGGGCGTGTGCCTGGCCTCAACTTTCCATTTTGCTGTTCTCGAACTAGGTCCTGTTCCAGCCTGTCCCAGGAAGCAAGCGTTAGCGTTCCTGTGCGAGCGTACCAAGGGGCCACTCTGTCGATTTCTTTGACAAAGTTTTCCAATGTATGAGCAGAAACTTTCAGTTTGTGTTGTGCCAGGAGCATTTGGAGCCCCATCACGACTGACTGTGAGGACCCCATGCTGTATCTTAGGGGGGAATCTAACTTTCCGAGAAAAACTCCGCTCCGTAGCTCACTCGCGGCTAATTAATTGTGCAGAGCCTCTGTCTGCTCGTAAAAACTGCTGCCTGAAGCGGCGCGCAGCAGGGGGCGGGATTAAGGCTCTGCTTGCTCGCTGAAGCCCGCGGCTCAAGGCAGCTAAAGGAAAGGCGGAACCAAGTTTCTCTTGTTTTAGAAAAATCGCACTGGATTGAAAACACTGCTGGAAAGCGGACCGAACCAACTTTCTAATAGAAGGGGGGGGCCGGCTCAAGCAGCAAGATTAAAACAGGCGTACCGGTGAAAGCAATATAACAGCAATAGAAATAAAATTAAAGCCGGTACCAGGATAGCCAACGCTTCCACTGCAGCTTGTGACTTAGGGGAAATATGAAAAGATTCAGGATTAAACATACCTCGCTGATTCTGCCTTCCACTGCAGTGACTCCTTTTAAGTTTAACTCCGGCTGGGAGGTCCTTCTCCGCAAGGTACCTTCAAATTTCTTCCCGGGATTTCTGCACCAATATGTGGGTGGCGTGTTCTCACCCGCGAGATAACACAGACACCAACGTTCTTCAGCAGATCTTTATTACGATGTTATAGAGGAAAGACCCGCTGGGAAAAAGCCGGCTGATGGGAACCGGCTGGCGGAAAAGGCCCCGAGCCCCGGGAAGGCCCTGGTTAAATACCCCCTGGAGTGAT
This sequence comes from Grammomys surdaster, assembly GCF_004785775.1. Lineage (NCBI taxonomy): Eukaryota > Metazoa > Chordata > Mammalia > Rodentia > Muridae > Grammomys > Grammomys surdaster. The sequence goes on along the minus strand of NW_021604569.1, from coordinate 14,367,958 downwards.
GTGTACATACCCGGTTGGTCAGTTGCCCATAAAATTCTATATGCCCCGGGAAGGGCTTGTGACTTCGCGCTTTCCCCTCACACAAAGACAGTAAATTACAGAACTTGTGAGAGCATCGGATTGCCAGATATGTCTCTGCTTTCCACGGCTCTCTACAATATACATCAAGCTAATAGCCAACATCAAACTAAATGGGGAAAAACATAAAGCAATTCTATGAAAATCAGGGACAAGATAAGGTTGCCCATCCTCTTCCTCTCTATTCAATATAGTACTTGATGTTTTAACAGGAGCAATGAGGCAACTAAAGGGATCAAGAGAATACAAACTGGAAAGAGAGAAGTCAAAATATCACTACTTGATGGTGATATAATAGTATATATAAATGACCCCAAATATTTTACCAGAGAATTCCTACAGCTAATAAATACCTTCAGCAAGTGGTGGCTGGATACAAAATTAACTTTAAAAAAGTCAATAGTTTTTCTGTATACAAATGATAAGTGGGTTGAAAAAGTTATAAAGGAAACATCCTTTATAATAACCAGGAATAATAGAAGGAATCTTGGTATAATTCTAATCAAGTAAGTGAAAGATCTATATGAAAAAACTTCAAGAAAGAAATTAAAGAAAATATTAAAAGGCCAAAATTGTCACATACTCATGGTTAGGTAGGATTAACATAGGGAAAATAGTCATCTTACCAAAAGTAATCTACAGATTTAAAGCAATGCCCAGTGGAATTCCAAAACAATTTTTGTTGGATACTTCATTTATTTGCAATACAGATGTCATCACCTTTCCCCATTCTCCCTCCCTAGAACCCTCTATCATATTCACCCTCTTGCTTTTTGTTTTTGTACTATTTTAATTCCATGCATGCATTAAGGTCAGTTCTAGGTTGAGGGTCTAGCTATAAAATAGATGCAAATAGTCAAGGAACAAGCATGACAATAAAGACAAATAGTTTAAGAACAAGCAAGGCATTAAACCCAATTACATGAACACTCCCGTGATCACTGTTTCTAAGGGCTTATCACAATGACCAAAGTATCTGAACCTACTTTCCTGTCCTAGTGCAAGGTTATTTTCGTGTCTGAAGCCTACTTCCTTGTTCTAGCCTAAAATTTAGATTCCTGCAATTTTTTAAATAGAAATTTAAAGAGCAATTCTCAACTTTACATATGAAAGCAAAAAACCCAGAATAGCTAAAACTGAACCATAAAAAAACAAAAACAAAACAAAACAAAAAAACAAACAAAAACAAAAAACCTTTGGGAGGAATCATAATCCCTGAACCCAAGTTGTACTACAGAGCAATAGTGATAATTCTGCATAATACTGGTACAGAAACAGACATGTTTGTCAAGGGAATCGAATGCAATAACCAGAAATAAATAGACACACATTGATTTTTGACAAAGAAGCCAAAATCATACAACGGGGAAAAAAGTCTTCAACAAATACTGCTGGTCAAACTGGATATCTACATGTAGAAGAATGTAAATAGATCCATATTTATCATGCTGCATAAAAGTCAAGACAAATTGGATCAATACCTCAATCTCAAACAAGGTACACTAAATATCTTAGAAGAGAAAATGTGAATACACTTGAACACATTGGAACAGGAGACAATTTTCTGAAAAGAACACCAATGGCTCAGACTCTAAGATAAACAATTGATAAATTGAACTGCATGAAACTGGAACATTTCTATAAGGCAAAGGACATTGTCAGTAGAACAAATTCATAGTCCACATATTGGAAAATAATTTTCACCAGCCCCTACATCTAACGGAGGGCTAATATCCAAGATTTATAAAGAACTCAAGAAATTACACATCAACAACACAAATAACCCAGGGGTACAGATCTAAACAGAAATCTCAATAGAGAAATCTTGAATGGCTGAGAAACACTTAAAAATATATTCAAAGTCTTTAGTCATCAGAGAAATGCAAATCAAAACAACTCTCAGGTTCTATATTATACACATCAGAATGGCTAAGATTATAAATGCAGGAGATAACTCATGTTAGTAAAAATATGGGAACACTTCTTCACTGCTGATGGGAATGCAAACTTGTGCAACTACTCTGGATATCAATCTTGTGGATTCTTTCTACCTCAAGGCCCACCTATGTGACGTCTGGGTTTATAACTAAAGATGCTCAAACATTCTACAAAGACATTTCATTAACTATGTTCATAGCTGCTTTATTTGTAATAGCCAGAAACTGGAAACAACTTAGTTATCCCTCAACCAAAGAATGGGTAAAGAAAATCTTGTATATCTGCACAATGATAAAATAACCAGCTATTATAAAAAAAAATCTTGAATTTTGCAGACAAATGAATGGATCTTGAGAATATCATCATGAGTGAGTAAACCAGTCCCAATAGGACAAACATGGTGTATACTCACTTGTGGATATGAGCAATAAAGTACAGGATATCCACATTAAACTTCACAAATCCAAAGACGCTAAACAAGAAAGGAGGCCCAAGTGAGGATGCTTGAATGTCACTTAGAAGTGGGAATAAAATAGTCATAGGGAGCAGATGGAATTAGGGAACTGGGTTGAAGAAAGGATGGGGAGGGGAATGGGGAAGTTCAGGAGCAGGTGTGGAGAGATGTAGCATATTTGAAGGATGATAGAGACTTTGATAATATAGGCACCCAAAAATCAATGGAGGTGACCTTAGCTGTGACTCATTACATTGGGAATATGGAACCTGAAGAAGCCACTTCCTGTAGTCAAGCAGAAACCCCTGTAGAGCTGGAGCAATAGAGATATTAACTCACCCATGAAACTTTCACCCCAAAATTTATCCTATTTTAAGAATTCAGACATTTAGGGTGGAACAGAGACTGAGTGAATGACCAATAAATAGCTGGTCCTACTTGAGACATTGACACAGGCAAGCACTCTATTAATGATATTCTCTTACACTTGTAGACAGAAGCATACTCTCCTCTGAGAAGCTCCACCCAGCAGCTGACTCAGTCTCAGACACCCAAAGCAAAAGAGTAGATGGAACTTGAGGACTCTTATGGAATAGGAGGAAAGATTGCAGACCATGAAGGGAATCGGAATTCCACAGGAAATGCAACAGTGTCAACTAAGTCAACTTAGTCCTCTCAGAGATGGAACTACCAGCCATGGAATATTCACAGGTTGGAGCCTAGGACTCGCTGCTCATATATAGCATATGTGCAGCTAGATCTTCATGTGGGTTCTGAAAAACTGGCATGGGGGATATCCTGAAAGCTGTTATCTGTCTATGGGACATGTTCTTCTACCTGGGCTGCCTTGTCTGTACTCAGTAGAAGAGGAAGGAAATAGCCTATAAGATGATTTGAAGTGTCAAGACGCAGATATGCCAGGGGACACCCACATGTTCAGAGAAGAAGGGTATTGAGGGATAGGGGAAAGGTAGCCTGTGAGGAGTGCCTGAGACGAGGTCAGTGTGTGAGATGCAAATTAAATAATTAAAAAACTGAAAATTAAATTTAATGAATAATAAAGATAGAGTTTCCTTTATCATGGTGTCTCTTCACAGTAATGTAAACTCTAAGACACCAAGTAAAGCAGATCCCAATTTACAATGTGCTAGGAGAAAATTTAAATGATTCATGCTCAAGCCAAAAAGGGGGTGTCTGTTTTTGAATGTGTTGAAATTATAGCAAATACATTATGTATTGACTATCATGAGAAATGAGAATCAAGCTCATGTAGTTAATACAGTACTTTAATAAATAAATTCTTCAGAGTTTAAAATGAAGACATGTGATTAAGACACCAAAGTTCTAATAAAATTAGATATATATATAGCCATCAATAGATCAATGGGCATTATGATAGGCATGGAGAAATAATGTCACTCATCCACAACAGTGCAGAAGCAAAAAACATTAATTGGTATCCATGTTTTCCTGATTTGTATGCTCAATGTTATTTTTGGCATGACACAGTCAGAAGATTCCTGACATGACAATTGTGTGACACAAAGAAAAATTCAAAGGGACAACAGAATTGGGATCTTCAAGCTCAGAGCTTGAAATTAGGGATAGTAAGTAAACAAACAGAAAAATAACATGACATTCTTACAAGCACCTCTACACACTTAGGAACAGTCAATGCACCAGTGAAAGAATGACAAGAACATTGTAACTTACATCACAACAAATCATAAAAGTCAATAATAAAGGCTTAAAAGTGCAATATAAAAATTGACAAAGAATATGTACAAACTATTCAAGGAAAATGAGAAGACTCTTAAAGATTTTCTGCTCAAAATAATCAATATGCCATATGGGCAAATTAAAGATTTACTCACGAACATTTCTCACCTAGCCAGGAAACATAAAACTGTGGTTACACTGTCTGGACAAGCCTGTGATGTATTGACTTATTTACACATGGGTAAATGGGTAAATTCATACAGGCCCTGAGAATGACAATTTTATAGATCCAATGCACTTTCTTTAGTGTAATTAATCTTGCAGACATAATATACACACATGAAATGGCAATTATACATTAAAACAATTAAGTAGATACTAAGTGAATGTGTAGTATATCTGTAGCATGGTTGTATAGCAAATTTTAATGTACATCTAAAGCAAATATCGTTAATGCTGTACATACTTATGAAAACCTATATGACATAAACATATAACCAGTTAGTAAAAGTTGTACTTTGAAACTAATCAAGTTACCCAATAATTTTCAGTGTAGATTCTGAAAACTTAGAAATGTTGGCTTTAATATACTCATTCATAACAAAATAAAAGCAGTACTATTTCCCTCTAAAATTTACTTGTAGTGAAACTGCTACTACTTAACTCATCAGAGAATATTACAGACTTCTGCAGTGGAATATAAGATCTTTTGTTGCTTTATGTTGATTAATTTTGTATTACAAATCACAGAATTACATTACCACAAAACTTCAGTTTTATTTTTAATTATTATCAAAGTTATTTGTATATATGTATGTGTGGATATATCCATGTGAGTACAGCTCCTGAAAACTCATAAGGTAGGCATTGGATTCTGAGGTACTGGAGTTACAAATGGATGTGGCCCACCCAATGAGAGTGCTGAAACTAAACTCTCTTCATTTGCAAGAACACTATGTTCCATAAAACACGGAGCCACCTTTCCAATCTGAAATCTTATAAAAATATCTTGCCATAGACCGATACCATTATAGAAGAACACAACACATATCAGGATAATTTCCATATTTCCAATTGCTAAAATGCTAATAAGTATAAAGATGATATCAAAATAATTATATCCTCTAAATAATATGTAATGTATTAACTGCTTTCAGGATTTATAAATATTTAGTGTTTTTATATGTGTGGGTACGTGTCAGTTGTGTATTCAGGCATTTTTTTATCATTTATATAATCTCTAAGTCTTTATTTAAAGTGTAATTTAGAAAAGCATTATTTTATTTGATACAGTTACAAAACAAGTTGTTAAACAAAATTATTCTTTCTTCAGGAGCATTCCTGTCAATGAAAATGTCCATGTCTGAATTGTCAGAATCTTCAATTTCCTTAGAATAAATGTTTTCACATTGAGAAGAGGAAAGAGAAGACTTAAATTTCACAGTCTAAACTCTCAATTGCCTCCCTGTCCAACACTATAATTATTTATAAATTATCCTTTAAAGTGATAACATATTTATAAATTTATAAAATAACCAAAACCAATCCCCTTCAATTTAAGGGATTGGGACAACAGTATTATAATTGCTTCCTGTTTTATTGGGGTGAAGAATTCTTGCTTGGGTCCCAAATAGAAATTGTAAAAATGGTTAAGTCAAAATAAATCTACCTGGCATTGTTTGTTATCTAGGATTTATGGGTTGAGATAGTTTATGGCTTAACTGACAACTTGACTAGAACACTCTGAAAGGTCAGAAAAACTGAGGTCATTGAGTATATGTAGACATTTTTGAAGTTGAACTCTAAGCAAGTCTCTGGAAGCAGCATCAGTTGAGGCAGGAGGCTGGAATCAGTAGGTCATTTCTGTATCCCCAAGAGTGAATCTTTTCAGACCTGTCCTCTTGATGTTTGACTTTATAATGTATGAACCTTACAACCATAATCTTGTTCTGTAAAGATATTTGTAAGGAATGTGCCAAGTCATAGATTAGTTCAGAATGAATTTTTGCTACCTTTTTAAGCAGGTCTTTCACAACTGTCTTTTTAAGAGTTAGTTTGATCAATAACCAAATTGTAATAACTATTTATTTATTTCATATGAAAGGATAGCATGATGAATTTTGAGGATTCTATAGCCAATAAGATGTATTGGCTCTGTATAGTTAAAGTGTTAGGTAGAGACATTTTTATGTCTCAGTCAGTGTTAGGACTGTTCCCATGCAGAGAGATCAGCAAATCATGTTACCTGTCCTGTTTAGTCTTGATTTTTTTTCTTTCCTGTTGACAGCCAAGAGCTTCAGAAGATCTTCTTCTATAAGAACTGATCCTTATAACATTGGAAGAAGTCCAAAGCCTTTTTCCCCCCTTTCCTATTAACAAATATAAAGCCTCTTTCTCAAAAATAGCATGTCCATGATCCAGCAACCAGAAGTCGTCAAAAATATAGATTGATTTAATTTAGCAGTCATTTTTTTTAGGTCTGCTCTACTTTGACCTTTCAAGTAGATGATTAGTAATGCCATTATAACCACTGAACCAATAACCACCTTTATTTTCATAATTAAAATTATTTAAAACCATTATTACTATTTATTGAGATAATGCTTCTTTGTGTAGCCCTGGCTACTCTAAATTTGTTAGTAGATTAGGTTAACCTCAGACTCAAAAGAAACGTAAATTTGCTTGCCATTGTCTCCTAAGTATTGAAATGAGAGGCCTAAATTTATTTATTCATCCATATATAATAAAACTTGCATAACAATTTCCATTTATTTCTGCTTTTTATCCTTATAAACACTATATCAATTTTTATTCACTTCACCCTTCTATGGAGGTTAATATGCATGAGGATAAATATTCTCATATCTTCTTTTTCTTTACATATATTAAATTAATATCCTTTTTAATATTTAACTTCACTTAAATTCCATTCTATTTACTGAATGAATCCATTCTCCAGACAAAATATATGTGTCATGTGCTCATCTAAGCAGTCAAACTATTCCCGTGGAGCTCACTTTGAGAAAACCAGTCACTTAAGGTAATGCTGACATCTTAATTTATTTTACTTTTTATAGTTTTTTGATTGCAGGAGGCATATGGTTTTGCTCTCTGCCTCTGAGTGGCAGGACATTGTTTACTTGCATAGTAGGGGCTTTTAGCATCTGTGTGATTAGGTTGTATCTCTAAGGCAGTGTAGAACAGCATTTGAAAAGACATAACGCTGAAGTTTGAGCATGCTGCTTGGTGTGTTGTTTGGCTTGATTTGGGGAGGACATCTGTGTCTTAGCTTATGTTATGAACCCCAGAATCAGGCACAACAAATTAGCAGATATTTTGCCCTAGTCTTGAACCCCACTCAGCTTGGGGGAAAATATGCAGCTTTGCTAATTCTCCCCACTGCCTAATCTTAAAGGAGCAGCATGTATTTTTGATTTGGAAATCTCAAATTAATTTTTAAGTGAATTTTTGTCCCATGTTTGGGGTCAATATGGTGTCAAAAAATTTAATCCCAATGCTGGTGTTTCCACCTCACCTTGATCAATCAATTCCCAGACAAAAGGCACATACAACTTCTATATTACAATAAGGCTTAAGCAGCACAAGAGCTGGGCAGATATTTAGCCTCTATGTTATTAAAATCTACTTACCTATTGACAACCCCAAATTATTACTTACTACTTACTATGCTACAATTGAGCTGCTCTTAACTCCAATTGGCCAGTCTTCAGGGGCACGTTTTAACTGATCTAACCCATGGTGGCTTCTCTTTCCTCCTCACCTTCTAGCGGTTTCTTTCTTACCTTTTGGGATGTAACACCCTAGATGCTACTTATGTCTCATCTGACCAGTTATTGGCTGTCGATATGTTTATTCACCAATCAAAAACAACTGGAGGACAAAGTCACATAGTATCACATGTGTCTACATACAGACTCTCATCCTTGACACAACCAAGTCATTGGGACCCAGTAATAAGATTAAAATATAAACATTAGGCCAACTCAGTACAATTACTTAATTGACTCAGCACTGAGAACAGAAACAGAGACTGAAACACACCTTTATTGGATGGGGAAAGGGGAGAATCTAGGTAATTCCATTTTGATTCATTGAATAAATTTTAACCTGTGACAATTAAACTATAAACTTGCTCACCTCAGTCATAAAAAACACATTTAAGCTTTCCCATTCCAACATACATCTATAAAAAGTCACGTCATTTGAAATCTAATTAGTGTTTAATAAGCTGTTTGTAATGATGTAATTCCTGGAAACTTCCTGTCTTAAGTCTACATTACAACACCGAAGAATCTACTTCTATTTTCAGTGAATGGATGCAGTAGTAGCAACAATGGGATAGATGGACTCATTAGCAGAAGTGAAAGCAAGCAGTGTAGAAGCTTAAGTGTTTCTTTTTCCCTGTCCTGTCTCTGGACTGTCAGCAGATATGCTATCTGTACTTAAGGTAGGTTTCTCAACTAGTTTTTCTGCTCACAATGGTGCCTCACAGCCACTGGCTTGTCTTCTAGGTATTCTAATTCAGGTAAAATGACAATCATGATTCATCACCATAGAGAGTTCCATTTCCCTATGCTACTTAAACTTGATGTTCAGTCACATTTCCCTATGCTATTTAATCTCCATTTTCCAAAACTATTATCATTTACATTTAAATGTATTTTTGCAACAAAAATAAATCAGGACTTCAGAAAACCTTACTGAAATTCACACTTAAGCAAGATTCTCAAGTATCTTGCATAGCCTTAACAGAGGACAAAGTTAGAAATACCATCTTTGAAGCCAACGATAAAACTGCATTCAGTCACCTTGGGTGTTTCCTATGCATCCACAAAAATATTGGTTCGTAGAATGAACCTACAACCTAGAAACAAGCTTGCAAACAATTAATGCTCAAGAAGTACAAATTTATTTCAACATGAGAAATAAACAGTTATTCTACTAATGTGAAAGATTCCATAAGAGAATCCAGAGAATACACATGACAAACAGAATTAATTAAATGTAACTCAGGGTGCATTACAAACTACCACCCTATCTTTTCTACATTATACTTTTCCAGTTGAGTTACCTACAAATGAGAATTTGAAAGAATATTGTTGACGCTTAGCTTGATAAAAAAAAGCCTTTATTTATAAATATTATTTCATTGTTACTCACTTGTAAAGATAGCATAATATAACAGAATCCTGTTTTTCCCTTTGTAGATAAAAATTGATTGATCTCATGTAATGTCTTGGAAGTAAAGCATTTAATTAAAGAATATCCATATCTGCCTACTGATTGTGAGACTGTAAACACACTAATGGTAAAATCAAATTGCTACGTGTACTTACCACAGATTGTACTTTCCTTGCAAATTGAAAACTCTGGAATAATTTTTACACTGAGAAACATTATGAAAAAATTAAGAAGAAAAATCTGAGTTAATAATCTTCCTTTTCAAACAGTTATAGCTGTCATACAATGGAATATTCAAGGTCATGCTCCCAGAATATGGGATCTTGGCATAGTTTTATGCCTAGAACAGAACAATTCTAGCATTTCTTCTTCCCTTTCGTCTATGTGACACCCCCCACCCAGTCACATCTTTGTTTAAGTACCTCAGTAACCTTGTGAGGTAACATTTCTCAATAGCTTTGTGAGATATCGTTTCTTCTTGAGCAGAAATTGATATTGTGATTAAAACTAATGATAATGAAGTGAAAATGTCAAGGTGGAGTGCACATCAAAGCTATCAGTTACACAACAAGCTAAACAATAGATCAATAAATACTTGACAATCCTTTGACAGTTTGAGCTGTGCCAAGGTTTAATTTAAAGAAAATGTTCAACTTCATTTTGATATCATAGTTGTAGGAAAAGTACTTTGCTGATAAAATGGCTTGATCTGACATCTTTCTAAAAATAAACTTATATCTTATATTAGTTAAGGAGTCTTTTAAGTTGATTCCTAGGACCATCTAAAATCTTAGATTAGGAGATTGAACTTTCCTTCATTGAGAATAAATACCTTTATATGTCTGGAGCAGATTCTTATCTATAAAAGCAGAAAAAGAGGATTAATATTTCTTCAGGAGGAAACAATGTTGAGTAGCTACAAGAACTGCTTATGCTAATAGAAACTAGCTCAGGCCTCTTTTTGTCATGAAATAATTACTGTTGGGAAATGCCAGCAGGTGTTGAAAGAGCAGGATTAATTTGTGAGCGTTGACTGACATCATTTTCAAATGGCTTATTAAACACTAATTAGATTTCAAATGATGTGACTTTCCATAGACTTATGTTAAAATGAAAAGTTTAAACATCTGGGTTTTTGTTTGTTTGTTTGTTTGTTTGTTTTATTTTCTTTTTTTTAATGACGGAGGTGAGCTAGATTACAGTTTAATTCTCACAGGTGAAAATATATACAATGAATCAAAATGAAATTACCTAGATTCTGCCCCCCACCCCAAATAAGGGTGTATTTCAGTCTCTACTTCTCAGTCCTTTGTCAATTAAGCAATTTTAACAAAGAGTAAAGTCTTTGATTTGCTTCTTATGATTCAAAGCATGTAAGTCATAAGATTTCAGATGTTCCTTCAAGTCAAAATTTCTTATGCCACACTGGGGATATTCTCAAAGGACAATAAATCTCAATATAACTAGTCAGTCATTTTTTTCTTATGAAATTGGAAGAAAATGGATTCACACTGTGTTTGTATTTTTTTAATTAACTTCATTTAATTTTAAGTAGCAAAAGTAAAAAGACATAAAATATGTCAAAACAAAAATATATCAGTGAGAATGTTATATATAATTCAACCATTTTCAAATAACAAAAATAAACTTAACTGACTGCATGCAAACAAAGAAAAAAGTTTTCCAAACAAAGTAACACATACACACATGCACATAGACACAGACACAGAAACACAGACACAGACAGACAGACAGACAGACAGACACACACACACACACACACACACACACACAATGTAATGACACATGGATGACAAAACATACTATATTG
>NW_021604569.1:14348909-14356726 GCF_004785775.1 Grammomys surdaster | reverse complement strand
ATATTGCAATCTAAAAATTTACTTAGTAATATATAGTAATATTTACATGGAAAATTAATAATAAAATGACAGACCACATACAGTCATTTGATTTTTATTCCTCTATACTTGGGAAAATCACATATAGCAAGATTTGCCCAAATGCCTGCTGATGACCAGTATTGCTTTTATTAAAATTGATATTCTGCCTTCCTGTCGGAATTTCAAAAAAAAATCTGCCTTGGGTTTCTCCTCAAGACCTTCGTACTTTTTTTATAGTGATGAGATTTTCTCATCAAACACTCTTGCTCTTCATTTAGGTGTACTCAGAATAGCTGTACAACTGTTCTGAGTTTTCTCCTCCCATCAATACACAAGTCAGGCACTGGCATGCTGGTGCTTTACCTGTATTCACTCATCATCAGCCTTCTCCTTATGAGAAGAACAAGTTTCATCCTTTCTGTATCCCTCATTCTTTATCTGACTACTGGCACATAGCGGCTATTCAGTGCCCGTGCTTTTGTTGGGCAATTATATAGGTATTGGGGGTGAGGTCATGCACTTTTACTATAAACTATTACATTTAAGTATTGTTTTCCAGGAAAATCATTACTATTATATTTAATTAACAAAAAAGGAAAATCAGAAATGTTGTATTTCTCTGGCTACTCACGTTGACTCTGCTAGCAGTTATGATAAATGAATCGAGGAAATGAATACTATTTAGAAAGGGCATAAGCAAGTGGGGCAGCCACTGGGCATGAACACTTGTCAGGGACTTGAATGGCCTTGAGAGGAGATTTTATTTCTTGGAGCCACTGTGTGAGAGGCAGGGAAGAAGTAAGTGCTGTGCTTTGGAGAATGTTCAATCTGCCTGATGAGCAGTTTAGTACTTATGTATAATAGCTAATGAAAGTTTACAAGAATGCTCAGCTCCTTGCTGCAGAAGACAAACTGAAAAATCTGTCAGCTGGATCTGTGAGCAAGAAATCAGCACTCAGCAAAGTCTCATAGAAAAACAGCTGAAACCAAGCTAGCCTAGAAAGAGAGATTACAGCTTCTTGGCTATTGTTGTTTATCAGATTATACACATGTTCTTAACTGAGGTAGCATAGCATTTTCAGTAAAATCACCTGCATCAACTAATAAATTTCAGTTCATTTCTTGTTTCTTAATTAAATAATACATTTAACGGTTTCCTTTGCAGAGCACTAAACTAGAAAGACAGATAGAAACTGAATTGTGCTATTTCTAAAGGAACAATATTTAGAATAAATACAGAATAATGAGAAAGAATCCAATTCTGACATAGCCAAAAGAAAAATAATATTTATGTTCAGAACATGCCAATATTAATATTTGTTGAAAATTTTAGTGGATAAAATATAAAATATGTTTCATTTCAACACATTTCTTTCTTTTTATTAATCATTCCATTTCTTTACATCTCAAATAATAACCCACTTCCTGATCCAGAAAGTCCCCATCCCACATCTGCCCTCTCCCCCTTCCCCTTTGCCTCTATGAGGGTGCTCTTCCACCTACCCACCTTCTCCAACCCCACTACTCCAGCATCCTCTACACTGGGGCATCAAATATCCAAGGGACCAAGGGCCTCCCCTCCACTCCCATGTATACTCCTTGGTTGGTGATCTAGTTCCTAGGAGCACTCGGTGGTCCAGCCAGTTGACATTGTTCTTCCTATGGAATTGCAATCCCGCTCCTCTCCTCCAGTTCTTCTGCTGGTTCCCCAACCGGGGTCTCCAAGCTCAGTCTGATGGTTGGCTCCAAGCATCCACATCTGCACTGGCAGAACCTCCCAAGGAATATCCACACCATGTTCCTGTCAGCAAGCCACTCTTGGCAACAGCAACAGCATCTCAGGGTTTGGTGTCTGCAGACTTGATGGATCCCCAGGTAGGGTGGTCCCAGGTTAGCCCTTCCTTCAGAATTCCTTCTTTAACATTTCAAAGAGAGATAGTGGCTTAGAAGATCACAGGACAGTAATCTTTTACTCCCCAATCAAAATATAATATTGTTGACAGATTGTGATTCCGACTTCTGTCTCTGTTACTTAGACTAAATTTCATTAGCAGCATGATCTATCCAATTGGATGTGTCAAAGTCAATTCTAAAAGCTGACAGAATCACTGACTGAAGTGACAAAAGTCCTAGCAACACATGGTAATGCCCAAATATTTTCCAAGTTCACTTAAGGAAAATAAAGAGATAAATTAAATTCATCTACAATTGACAAAATTAAAATATCTTAATGAATGAGATACAATTAAAATTTCTTAATTTGTTTGTTTTATTTTCTAGTCAATTAGTGTGTTAGTGTTCATGTGTGTAAGAGCATGTGTGTGAGCTTGAGTGTGAGGATCTGTGTGTGTGTGAGGATGTGTTTGTACATGTGTGTATGACTGCAAGTATGAGAGTATGCTTGTATAAGCTTTTATGTGAGCAGATATTAGTGTTTGTGTATATGTGTGTGAGAGAATATGTTTATAAGTGTAAATGTTAAAATGGACAATAATCTTTTTGAAACTCTACTAGCATTTTGAATTTTCTACTAAAATTCTTTGTACTAAATAGTATTATTTGTTGACATCTTGACTTGTTGGTACCTTGACTTACGAAGAAGCCAAAACTTAAACAGAGCTCAGTCAAACTTTACAAACTAGTTTAGTAGTGCACATAATAAATATTTTGCTAAAATAACAATCGGGCTTCCTGATACTAAATGGTAGAGAACATTTTCCAATGAAATTATGCTTTGAAGAACTTTAGTCTTCCTCATCATATGTGACTCCAGTATGTAACGAGTTCAAAATAGTTGTCTGATTTGTTCTAGGGGAGCCCGTCTTATTCAGAGTCATATACATCAGTTACTCACCTATGAATGAAAGTAAAATGATCATGCCTTATCATAATATCTGAATTGTCCTTTTTTTGCTGACAGCACTATTTTAGTTCTCTCCATTTTGTAAATAATTGACAAAAGTTTTCTAGAATTTTTTCATCATGAGTAAATTCTTATTGAAAATTGAGATTATAAAAATAACGTGTCTAAAAATGTCTTATTTCTTTTCAACTTTAATGTTTCTTCATTTAAATTGAAAATTATATTATGAAATGTACTGAACATTAACTTCAGTGTCTCTGAGATCCTTATGGAAAACATCGTGTATTTTGAGGTGGTTAACTCATATGTGCAATTAATAAAATGATTACAGGTTAAAAATTCTTTGAAATTATAAAACTTGGGATTTTTTTTGTCTATAAGATTGATGTACATTCATTAAACAAAAAAAAAACTGTGAAAGGTAGAAGAGTATACTTTACTATCCATGTTTGAATCACAGAGCTTTAATTTAGTTTTGCGATACAGTCACTGCATTGCTGGTAACAGGAGCTAGTGAGCTACTGAAGTCCATCCTCTTGAGGTGGCCACAAATACAAACAACTTATTTAGTATGTGGTTCAAAACAAAACAATCTAAGTATTTCACAATACTAGTACAAGTATAGAAATATATCACTATTGATTTTATATTCATTGACAATTTAAATAATAAATTATATACATTTGATTTAAAATTACCATTTAAAATAATTTTACATTTACTACAAGTTCTAATAGATCTACCTGAATACCCAGCTATACTACTCTTGGGCATATACCCAAAAAAGTTCCACCATGCCAAAGGAGCACGTTTTCTACTATGTTCATAGCAAGATTGTTTGTGATAGCAGGAAGCTGGAAACAACCCATATGTCCACAATGGAAGAATTGATACAGAAAATGTGGTTCATTTACACAATGGAATACTATTCAGCTATTAAGGACAAGGACATCATAAGTTTGCAGGCAAATGAATAAAACTAGAAAATGTTATCCTGAGTGAGGTAACTCAGACTCAAAAGGACATGCATGGTATGTACTCACTAATAAGTAGATATTAGCCAAAAAGTACAGAATACACAAGACACAACCTACAGGACTCTGGAAGGTTAAAAAACTGAAGGATCCAAGTAAGGATGCTGTAATCTCACTCAGGAGAGAGATGAAAGCAGTCATGGGGGTGCAGAGGGAGGCAGGAACTTGAGTGAGACAGAGGAAAGGGAGAAGGAAGAGGGCAACATAATCTGGTAGTGTGTGTTAGGAGAACAGGACTGAACCCCTGAGGGCCAGCAGAAAAAATGGAAACAGGCAAGCTTGGGAGGTAGGAGGTAGAAGGACTCTCTAAAATGTAGTGGAGACCTGGGAGGTGAGAGACTCTCAGGACTCAAATGGAGGGATATTTGATGAAGTGTTCTACAATGGGGAGGGGGAACTTGTATAATCCACCCCCAGCGGAGTCACAGAATATCAAGTGGACGGATGGGGTTGCCATTGCACAGTCAAAGGTTCTGACCCAGAATTGTTCCTGTCTGAAGGAACTGCAGGGCCAAAATGGAGAAGAGCATGAGAGAAAGACAGTTCAGTGACAGGCCCAAATTGGGATCCAAGTTAAGGGAAGGCCCCAGGACACTGACACTCTTATTGATGCTGTGGTGTACTTGCAGACAGGAACCTACCATGGCTGCTCTCTGAGAGGTCCAACAAGCACCTGAAAGAGTCAGATGCAGATACTAGCACCCAACCAATGAACAGAAGTCAGGGACTCTGTAGTAGAATTGGAAATAAGCTGAGGAGGAGGGCAGCTCCATGGGAATACCAGCAGTGTCATGTGACTTGGACCCCCTAGATCTCTCAGAAACTGAACCTCCAACCAGGCAGCATATACGAGCTGATATGAGACCCCTGACACATATAGTACAGAGGACAGCCTGGTCTGGCCTCAGTGTGAGAAAATGTACTTAACCCTCAAGAGACTTGAGACCCCAGGGAGTGAGAAGGCCTAGTGGGATTGGGAAGGGAGGGAGGGACAGACTCTTGGAGATAGGCAGTGGGGTATGGAGAGGTATGGAATGGGGTATGGTCTGGGGGCAGACCAGCTTGGGGATGAATTCAGAACTGTAAAAAAGGATTAAAAAATAAAAACTAAATAAATTTTTAAAAATTATAGTTGTTATATATGATGTGTCTGAAAGGAAGAGGGGGATTAGGTTTATTAGAAATTACTCAAATGATATTAAACTTTCATATAATAAACTTTTTGAGAAATTAAAAACATGAAATGATTAAACATCAGAAGGATGTAGGTCTACTTGCTAGAACAGACTTGAGGTGAACTGCATGTGAAAGAACACTGTACCTTACTTCAGCCAAGTACTGTCTCAGACATTCAAGCCTATCAGAATGAAGTATTAGAAATGTGAAGGTCATTTCACAACACTACTCAGAAATGCATGCTCTAATGTCTCTGGTATTAACTTTTCCAAACCTAATACACCTAATATAAAAAAATCATCAGCTTTACTTACTGTTGGAGCTGGTGTGGTCATAGGGGGCATCTCCTTTGCATTGGTGGCACTCCAAAATATACAAACGACAAAGTCAGCTCTCCCACATTCATGCCTTCTGGTCTGACTTGCCTGTGCTCCTTGTCACCAGGATCAGCTCTGTAGTTCTCTCTGAGTAAGGCACAGGGCCTGCTCTCTTGAGTGCTGCCAAGGTAGGAAATGGAGCCAGCTCTTCCTCCAGATTGCTGCTCCTAGTAAAAAGCAGATCCAGTTTATGTACATCTCCCAGACATCCACGAGATCCTGGTGACTGCTCTGGCCATGATTTTCCTCATGTTCTCTAGTGGTAATATGAGCGACAGACATCAAGACTAACCCCTGCCATTGCATAGCCACAGACTCAGACAATGATTTCCATGGCAACTGCAGCTTGGACCTCACTATGGCCCCAGGTGGCAGGGCTAGCCACTCATAACAGGCTCTTCCTCACCACCCTTGAGGCTCCAGTTCCATCTCTCTTCATAATGCTCAAGCTGAACCACTTCTCTTTCTTTCTTTTCAACTACCGCAAACTTACACATTATGTTTGTCCCTACTGAAAAGTCACCTGGTTGACAGTCTCTTCCCATGCTCCATGGCACGGCAACAAGTAGTGTCTTTGGATTTTAAATAAAAATATTGAAGAACTTAGGAGGATAAATAATTGTATTTTGACCAGTCTTTTTCTACAATATGCCAGAGGTTCTGGATTCCTTATCATTCGAACAAGGCAACTTCAAGGATGTGACACCACATCTGATGATAGACTTATACATTTGTGTATATATACTGTATGTATGAATGTGCATTCATGTGTATATATCTGTACATGTGTATGGTGCATGCATATACATCTGTGTTCTTCTGTGTATTGATATGGACAGTGAGTGTAGGTAAGCATATTTACAAATGTGTGTGAAATTGTGTATGTAGACTTGGATGTTTGTGTATGTGTGTACACATGTTTATATGTGATGTTTGACCTGTGTGTGTACTTGTGTGTTGGCAGTTGTGTATGGTATATGTATACAATGTGAACATGTATATATATATATGTGTGTGTGTGTGTGTGTGTGTGTGTTTTCTTGTTGAAGGAAAGCACATTAATGTGCATGTGACTATGTGAAATAGAGTGTCTCTATTCTCTTCTTTATTGTTTTGAGGCATATTCTCTCAGTTAATCAAGAGATTGGCATTTTAGTTAGACTGATAGGGAGGCCAGCTCAGCAAATTAAAATGCAGAATTCCTGTTTCTTTCCATTCCTCCACTGTAGAAGTTGGGCTGGCCTCTCACAGCTCTATGTTCCTAGAAACACTCAGATTCAAATTATATTAACAAATAATTTGGCCATATGAATGTGCTCTTTTATGATCAGATCATAACTTAGAATTACCAATTTATCTTATTCTATATTTTGCAATGAGGCTGGGTGACCTCTCATGCCCTGGACTACTCCAGAATGTTTTGTACCTCCAAGATGTTCAGCCTTTTATTTTCTGCCAAGGCCATAAGCCATCAGATTTATTACTGACAGGTGCCACATCTAAATAGACATAACATATTCTTTTTACACTCAGCAATTTTTTTAGACACAGAGGACAATATATCTGGAATTTTCTGTGAGTACCAGGACCTAAACTCAGCTGTTCTTGATTGACAAGCAGGCATTTTTCCCGTTAACCATCACCCCAGACTCCTATGACTAATATCTTGATGTTCTTCACGTTTGGTTACAGTCATCAAAGTTTATCCTCAGAGTTTTGTTAACTTAGGCTATTCTAATAACATCCACATGTTAAAATCAGCACTGCTCATAGAAGGGCTTAATGCATGTACCATGTCCTGCTTCTTATGTATATGCAAAGTATCAGCACTCATGTCATCAAACTTTTATAGAAAGCACTTTATCTACTGAATCATATCAACAGTCCAATATTTATTTAATATTATACAATGTCAATTATTTTAAAATGTAAATGTAAAATCTTTTATTTTTATTTGCTTTATTATAAATGATTACCTTTTAAAATCCAAACTGTCTTTCCTTTTGTTTCTGAGTATTTATTCTTGACTTAGAATTTTCAGTAGAAGAATCTTCCTTTAATAGTCTCCAAAATTTTATTACTAAAGAAGATAGTTTTGAGCTGGGCAGTGGTGGCTCATGCCTTTAATCCCAGCACTTGGGAGGCAGAGGTAGGTAGATTTCTGAGTTCGGGGCCAGCCTGGTATGCAGAGTGAGTTCCAGGAAAACCAGGGCTATGAAGAGAAACCCTGTCTCAAAAACCATAAAGAAGAAGAAGAAGAAAAAGAAGGAGGAGAAGGAAAAGAAGAAGGAGAAGGAGAAGGAGGAGGAGGAGGAGGAGGAGGAGGAGGAGGAGGAGGAGGAGGAG
>NW_021604569.1:14325822-14348899 GCF_004785775.1 Grammomys surdaster | reverse complement strand
AGGAGGAGGAGGAGGAGGAGGAGGAGGAGGAGGAGGAGGAGGAGGAGAAGGAGAAGGAGAAGGAGAAGGAGAAGGAGAAGGAGAAGAAGAAGATAGTTTTGGGTCTCACCTACTGTTATAAGTAACTCTTCCCTCATACTCCTTTAAGTAAGTCCAATGAACTCAGAGGTTCATCAAATTGGACTTGGGTGTATTTGTTTGTCTTCATGTTTGTACTACATATTCAATGAATCAATATTTGTTTATATATACTCTAGAAAAATAATGCAACACTTGGCAACAGATACAGAGAATGATAGAAATTAAGATAAATTTGAGAAGAACAGTTACACAGCACCCAGTATATATAGTAAGACAAAGAAATGACTGAACAATTTGAGCAAAGAACATATATAGTGTTCATCTCAATATAGCCATCTTTCTCCACAGGATGTATAATGGCAGGGCTTCTTATTGGACCACAGTAATGTAACTCAAAATGTGGGTAAAGATACATTCATTTGAAATCCTCTGTTTGAAGGAATGAGACAAATTTACAAATGGTATTCACAAAGGGCATATAGGGATGCTTCACAGATGGCTGTCACAAAACAAAGTCCTAAAAGTATCACATTGGTTGGTTTGCATGCTGAACATGATGGCACAGGCTGTTAGAACATTTTTTAAGTATGATATTGATGAAGTGAGAAACTGAATATGGAGATTGTGTTAGATGTTGGTTCACCAGGCCGGATAGGGACATATCCATAGAAGAGTTCAGAAAAACAGGTAACCTACCAAGAAATTCATGACTGCTAAATAGATTTAGTGGGGTCAAAGGGCAGCTATGGGAGGGTTTGATCATTAGAAGGAAGGAGATGCTTTGATAAATACAAATGACTTAATCTGTCATGTCAGTTAGATTGATAAAATATGAAAGCAATTGAGTGGTGATGAGAAAAGAGAATGGCAGTTCCTAGGAAAATTCTGGAAGATTTTAGAATCTAAAAAGTTACCTGTGACGCTTGCTACCTGCACTGCTGCAAAGAAAACAGACCTAATGGGGAGGGAATCTATTACAATTGCTCCGTAAATGAGTGGCCAAAGGTTATCAGCAGCAAAGACCATTGTGGTCACCAGAAGCCATTCAACAAATGGAGATAGTTTTGGTTCCCTATTAATATGTATAATTATTGATCTCCTTTTCATATCTGTTGAAAAGGAATATATCTTAATTCACTATAGATATTAAAGAAAGTGGACAATGCAAATCTCTGGGTATGTGCAAATTGAGAAAATTCCAGGAGAAAGGAATTATATTTATCGTAAGTCTAGACAGTTTTAGTCCCCAGGCAGGTATTCTGTGTGAATTGTTTTCTTGCACTAAAAGTATGTTGGAGGCACAGATTATTTTCCCAGTCAGGAGCCCTCTAAGCAGCCATGGATGATACATGAACAGGCAAAGGTAATAGAGCTGGTCTAGAATCTGTCATATTCTTAAAGCTAATTCCAGTGTGCTATCATAGCCAAAACCTGTTCACTTGAATTACTGGATAGGCTATGCATCCTCATCTACCCTCCACTAAACCAATCTGAGGTGATGATATGACCAGGAGCTTGGTATGGCAGTACCACATTATGTTGCAAAGTGACTCATAAGAGTCTTCCCTGTTGGACAGCTTTTGTAATTCAGAAAGGTGGAAAAGATTTTTAGGGAAAGCACTTTAACTAATACATCTACATGTTGCCAGATTAATATCCCAGTTAAGATGTGACTGTCATCCCAGTTAGGCCACAACTACATTGGGTACAACCAACTGCTTTCTGATTGTAATTTGTGGTCTGTTCTATTGACGTGAACTTATATTTGGTACTGTAAGTCAGAGCAAACATCTATTGATAGATTGTAAGCCACAGTGAGGAATCCTGTTTCATTGAATAGATACAAGGAGTCTGTCATACTACCTTCAAGATATTTGTCTCTTTGCCCATAGATTATAGTGACCATCTGTAGAGAATCTCTTGTTTGTTGTATGAATACAATACCTGTCAATAAAATGCTGATTGGCCTATAAGCTTAGGCAGAAAGCAGAAGGTGAGAAATCTGGTAGAGGGATTGAATTCTGGGATAGCAGCAGAAGATAATTGCTCTGAGTCGTGAAGGAGGACAGAAGCATGGAAACTGAGCAGAGACAATTGGCCACATGCCAGATGTTGATTACAATAAATAGAATAGTAAGTTATGAGCTAGTTAGTGAACATACTTAGCTATAGGGTCTAGGTATTTGTAACTATTTGAGTATTTGAACTAGAAGCTTCAAGTGTAAGAGGAAAAATATCACACAGTGATTGTCAACCTGGATTACAGAAAACTTCTTATAATGGGTGGTGTTTATGACTGGAGACTAAAAACTGGTTAAACTAATGAGACTAAAAATATTCTGGCCCAATGGCCAGAAAAGGATTATGCACATATTACCCAGTCTAGAGCCAAAACAACAACAGTGAATAGGTGTGCAAAAAATGTAACAACAGACAGGCGTGGACTATTAGAAAAAAAACTTTTTCTTTAAACCTAACATGACCATTGACCACAGGGAAACAGATTACCTTGGCAAGAAAGCCCTGCCATTGAAATAATAGTCTTATTATTTCTTTAAAAAAAATCTGCATTTGAAGTGGGGTGAAGCTCAATGCTAATAAACCTTCCTAGCACTTGTAAAGACCTGGCTTTGATTCCTGTCAAAAAGAAATGAGTTACAGATTTTTAATTACAGCCTTGAATTCTGTTTTGCCAGAGGAAGAATTTGGACATAAGTTATCTATTTTGCTTTTTTAAACTATGTTTTCTATGGCCTCATGTATATTCTTCAAAGTTTATTTTGAATGTGAGTCTGTGGTAATTACTCTTTATTTACAAGAAAGAAGCTCACCATTACCCTCAAGAATACTTTTGATCTGTAGTGTAACATAACAAATATGAAAACAAATACAGATTCAGGAGAAAAAATACATTAAAGAAGATATTCCAAAGAAGAAATGGCATATTTATTCAGCAATGAAAAATTAAAACAATTGTACTATCCATACCAAGTATGAAAGTATAAACATTGCTGCTTTGAAAAATAAAAATTGATGTGGAAATATTATGTGGATGGAAAATCATCTGTCACAAATATGTTTCATTGTTTCCAGAAGCAGGGTATAGATTTGCATCATGGTTTTGAAGTGAAAGATATTTTCTGAGAGGCTTTGCAGGTAGAAAAGATACACTGTAGGATTCAATTGATTCACTACAGCCAGTAGTAATTACATCAAAAGTTAAGGATTAAATACAGTTATGTAAAATACTGTGGAGTGTTAGGAAAATTTTCAATGGAATATTTAACACAAGGAAAACAATCAGTAGTTTATGCTGGAGCTCTTAAATTGTAGACACTTTTAATGTACTAAAGTAATTATGGCAAGGAAAAGATGGTGAATGAGAATAAGTAAGAAAACTGAAGAATATTGATAGGCAGAGGTAGTTGTAAGATCAAACAGTTCCATGAAGTACAGACCAGGAATGTGGGTGGGGTACAGAACTTTGAAGAGAGGGAAATAACTAACTTTATGTCAGCAAAAAGCTTGAGGAGGAAGCAAGTGAATAAATCAATTGGTGATCCTGCACCAGTCCACAGTGTCCTGTTGGATTAGAACTGAAGCTTTGTCTTCATAACTTTTCTCCTACATGGTGGTTCATACATAAAGTAGGCCAAACAGAAATCAATAAGCAGAATAATAGTAGGAAGAATAGTAAACTGGGTAAGCTTTCAATTTTATAAGACAAATAAAGACATTATATGTCACTTTGTATGGAATATTACATATCATTTAGCACAGCAATATTAAAATCTAGACCAATTAAAATATACGAAATTATGAATCAAAAAGTAATAAATGTTATCACTAATATTTGTTGTCTGATTTGTTTCATTTATATTTAATTTGTACATAATATATGTTATCATAATCTTTCTCTACCCTAATTTTTCTCGGATTCTCCTACCTCATTACCCATCAGACTATGTTCTTTTTCTTCCTTTCTCTCTCTGAAAAGGTCATCAAAACGAAAATCAACAAAGAAAAAAACAGTAACACAAACAAGTACTGAAACAGCACACAAAATACATAGCCCATTTTATATTTCACAACTAATTCACAGTATGAAGCCTGCTCAGAAGTGTCGTTGACATACCCAGTGTTATTGAACTGGGAAAAATTGATTTTTCTTTTCTGAGGCAGTACCAATTTCAAATAGGTTCTTAATTAGGGTTGGGAATTTGTGTCTCTTTTCTATTTTCATATCTGGGATTTTGTCTTACTTGAACCTATACAGGTCTACATTTTAGGAAGTGTCTACAATGCTATGTTTCCATATAGCTTTTCAAAGTCATTTAGTATTAGTAGTCCATCTACATATCTCAACATTTTGTTTTACATATTTTTTAAATCAAAACATGATCACTAACTGGTTTAATTTTGTAATTTTTTTCTTTTTTATTCTTTATATTTTAGTGGCATGATATCTATATATCTATATCTCTTATATCTATCTCTATATCTATCCTATCTATATCTATCATATCTATACCTATCTTATCTATATCTATCACATGTTTGTCTATATCATCAATTTCTATCTGTATATCTATCCTATCTATGTCTATCATATCTATATCATCTATCTCTATCTCTATCTATATCTATATATAACACAAATATATTCCAATTCTTAATTATGTAACTCATCTATAAATACTTTATTTCCCAGAGTCTTAAAACACATATTTATCTAATTAAGTTTATATCTTGTCATAATACAAGTGGAAAAGACACAGATTTACATAGAAAATGTGGAATTACTTAATTCTTAAATTTGAACCTTTTTCTAGAATATAGTGATTCCTTCATAAAGTCAGGTTTAAAGATTATGTCTATGGGTCAGTTCAGACAATCAATTTTTACTGCCTAATAGTGATTCTAATGATTCCTAGAGAAATGTTCTCTTCAGCAAAGTTTTAGAAAGGTATTGATGCCAACTTTGTACCCAAACAAGTTATTACTCCTAATAGTAACCCCAGATTATACAATGGAGATAGCAATCAGTTATGTTCAGGACACTAAATGTTGAATATTTAGAGGTAGAATACATTTTGTGGAAGAAAGTTACTTGATAGCATTCTCATTAAGGGAGCTGTTTTTCATCTAAAGTAAAATCAATTCCTAAAAGAATAATGAATCTAGTCTCTGTTTGCATAAAACCTATTAATCTTAATAAAAATAAAAGACAGGAGTATAGAAACAATACTTTGATTTTATCTACTTTCTAGGCAGGAAATATGATGTTTAACCACATATTTCCTAAAGAAATAACCTTTCATATAAGCAATATTGGCCAGTGAATTACTTGAAATGTGTTTTGTGCTCTAATACAATTGCCCAAATGATATATTTTGTTTGTTTTCTTGTCTGACTTTTTACCATTATTTGACATCTTAAAGTGAAATAGAGTGTAGCATTTAGCTGGTGAAAATTGTTTTGACTCTAATATACAAGCAACTTTGTAACAATGGATTTTACATAATGGATTGTACTTAGTACATATTCAATAAGTGTTTCTGTGTTTTATCTGAATATAAATTTTAAATCTAATGCCAAAAGTTATAGCAGATTTAAACAGGTTGAAATTCACTGAATGTATTATTTCACCTGAATTAAAACTTGTTATCTGTCATCTTTCTCCCCTTTGCTCCACTACAGCAGCAGACCCTTTACTTTGTTAAGCAAAAGGCATATAATTTTGCCTATAGTTTCATTTCTGCCTGCTTCTTAATAGAAGTAACTACTCAGACTCAGGCAGTTTCAACGGATATGTTTCAGTGGCCTGTTGTCACCAAGCATAGATAAAAGGGAACATTCCTAATATTATAACCAGGAGAGATAATCAGAAGAGAGAGTAAATCTATGCTAGTACTAAATAATTCTGAAGTGTTTAATTAGGTAAGCTAATGCCATATGCAAATAGAATTCTTAATATAACCTTTTGAAATTGTTTTATTTTATTATGTATATGTATATATGGAGCATATGTACATGTAGATGGATACCCACAAAGATCAGACAAACAAAAGTTTCTGATATGTAGGAGTTATAGTTACAAGTGTTTGTGAGTCACTCAACATGGGTATTGGGAACAAATTCTGGTTCTCCGGAAGAGCAGAAAGAGCTCTTAGTTGATGAGTTAACTTTCCTGTTCCTCGTCAGGACAAACTTTAAATGTGAAACTTGACTTAAGTGTTTTTCCAAGAGATACACTCTTTTAGCCTGTTTATTTTATCTTTGAACTCTATTCTGGCAACATAAAGAACCCTAAGCAGGTATTTATACTATCAGTGTTTTCTTGGTTATCACTGTATTCTTTGATCAACATGACATTCCTGAGGAAGGTGTAAAATGTTTCTCACCCAGTCAGTCTGCAATACCAGATAACATTGTGAGTTATTTTTATATGTGATTTAGTTAACTGAAACAACTCACAGTGAAAAATATAGCGTGACTTTCAACATAAGCTCAGTTTCAACAAGATCTATATTTATCAGAAAGGTTACTCTGATCATTAGGTCACTGAAAAATGTGGCTACAAATTGTTCCTAAAAGATACTGTACTTCTCTAGCAGGAATTGCATTCATTTACTAAGCTTTTTCAGTGCCTCATCTTCCAAATACATAAGATTGTAATGATGATTGTGACTGCTCAGACAAATGTGAGAGGGATCATTATAGTTATAATTAATGCTGTAATTATCATCACTGTTATAAAAGCTGAAATTGAGCTGAAATTATGACATCTAAACAAGCCATTTGTCTCTAGATGCTTCAATTTTATACAGAAATAAGTAAGTATTTCACAGGTCATTAAGCTTAAGGACACATACATATAAGCACATAACTATATAATTTATATTAAAGAGTAACAAAAGAATCTTCTTTTCAGTATTTGAAATTGTACTTATTTAAATTATGGAATGAGAAGTCCGAGTAATCTCCTGTACATTAATTCTTAACATCTTCAAAGTAGATCCAGGTAATATAGGAAAGTAGTAGCTATATTATAGAAAAACAGAACTGTATTTAATTTTCTCATAAGAAGTAATATAACTAAAAAAAGACAAAAAGCAACAAGTGTAATATAAAGTTAAAGAATTAAAATACAAAATGATAATAAATTCTATGCAACAATAACACACAGTAAAAAGTTTTAAGCTATGCCTTTTTAACCAGACTCAGAACAGTTTTAGTGGCCCTCTGCTAAGGTACACATAGAGCTGAAAACAAGATAGAGATCACTCTAATTCCTATGTGGAATGTGTGTGATATAATCTCTTCCCAATTGCTGGGAGATGCCAAGCTGTTGGTATCGAGGTCCCTGCTTCTCTACAAGCTGTTCCTAAGGGAACCAACTCACTCTTTCTATACAGCTCTCTCACATGATCCTAGCCTCTCTAAGGCTCAGATCAAAATTTGACAAGTTTCAGTGCTGAAATATCTCTAATTATTTTTTGAAGGTATATATTATTTAACTTTAAGTGAAAATAGTTCCCGTTTTAAAACTAGTTTTCTAAATTTTTACTAGCCTTCATAGTTGTGCAATTTTATGGAATATATTATGATAAAAATACATTTAGGCAGTATGTAGCAAGGCCAATTTGAGTAATTAGCATAGCCAAAGCTACAGACATCTATCACTCATAGCAAACATATTTAATATCTTTCATAATTTACTGAAGTCTGTAAAATGTTTCTGAGAAATAAAGTAAAATGAATTTTGAGTTGAATGTTTTTAACCAATCCTGAGGAAAGGCCTAGACAGGAGAGAGAAACTGTGCATTGCCTACAGCCGTAGACCAGAGGGATGAGATAGTCTTAAATTACACATGGACAAGCTATACTTAAAGACAACACATAGTATTTTTCAAAGTAATTGGAAAGTCTCCTCTTTCAAAGGATTCATATCATTAGATGGACTATTTGGACATTCCATGATATTTCTTGCAGTTTGAAATTTTGGAGCTTAAAGTAAATCCGTGATATCCATTATGTCACAGAACAAACGATAGTCAGTTTTTCTGGGTTATGGTGCATTTAAGGGAGTCATTATTCTGCCTAGCACATTAACAAAATCTTTGTAGTTGGTATGATCCATGCTTTCCCATGGCTTTTTGTCAACTTTGGATTTTGACTTAAATATTTGTCTCACAATTTCATTTTCTGATCAGCTCACACAAAAAAAAGAAAAAGAAAAAAAAGAAGTGCTAACCTTTTATTTGTTTTTTCTTTTTCTTATTTGATTCATTGAAATTATGCCCAGATGTGCACTCTGTTCTGCATACACCAGACTTTCTAAACCTTGCTGATTCCGTGTTTTATAGTTACATTTTCTCTGTTTAAATTCTCCAGACACTGAGGCTTATAGCAAGTCTCAAAGCAATTTCACTTGTTTCTACCTTCTTAGGAAAGATGGATTTTAAAAGTCTATCTGTGTAGATGTAGTTACATGGACAGAACTACTTTAAGCTTTCTTTGGGCTATCAATGCAAAATTATAAATGATATCATGTACCTTTGCAAATGCTTCATAATTTTACTATTATAACATATTTTAATATCTTGAATATCTCCTATAAAACCTATTAGTGACTCAGCCAGAGTACTTTGTTGAAATATTCATAGAGAAGCATGAGGCACTCCATCTGCAAAACCTGGGATTTAAACATATAGGAATATATGTGTGCAGCTCTTCGGTATTTCCATTAGTTTAAAAACTGCCAAAATTATTAAATATTTCAGCAGACCAAATTCAATTTCAATATCCATCTATTCATTCTTATAAGAAGAAGCTGAGGCAGTTGAATTTTTCACATTAATTGGAGAATTTCTTTGGAAGTCTCTTGATATAGATAACTTGCCTGGCATGCAAAGAGCTGGTGTTCTTCAGTCAAGTTACGTCTGAAGGAGTGAAAAATAAACTAAAATATCCAGTTTGGATATTATGACTTCTTTGTGGCCTGAAGATCTTGCAAAGCATTAAATGTCAGTACATGAAGACCTTTCCACACTACAAACTCTAGTGACATGTGGTTCGGGGTTCTGCCTCTCCTCTCTTGTTGCCTGTGCCTTGGACTACTCACTACCTGACCCTACCTGCCCTTGGGGTTTGGGGATGAATTGGCATAGAGTCAAAGACAGAGACTCCCTGAGCAGGTGAGAAACAATGCAGCAAGCCCTCTAAACACTGCTGCAAGCTCCTTTAATTCCCTCCATCAGTGCCTCCATTGGTTGCAAGAATGCATCTTTTCTAAATAGCAGTTCCTAAGTGGCTGGCATTATTTGCACCAGCAATCGTTGCTCTCTCAGGCAGTCTTCAATTAGGTCCTCCTGCAAGAATGTTGATGTCACAGGCAGTCCTCAATTAGTCCCTTCTGCAGGAATGCTGGTGTCACAGGAGGACCTCAATTAGTCCCTCCTGCAGTAGATGCTTTTTCAGCTGCATGACCCCCCTATATTTACATAGAGGTGACCTC
The DNA here is from genome assembly GCF_004785775.1 of Grammomys surdaster. NCBI lineage: Eukaryota > Metazoa > Chordata > Mammalia > Rodentia > Muridae > Grammomys > Grammomys surdaster. Next base: position 14,339,298 of record NW_021604569.1, on the reverse strand, counting down.
ACCATTTCTACTTACACTCGCTGGGTGTCCAGTCATGATACATAGGCTTGGAGAGGACAGGACAAAGTTAAGAACTTGTAGAGTCCCCAGTCTACCTCTTCTCTAGACCAGGGAGAGTGAAATGGAATCTGAAATGAATGGAGTCCACAGGGCTCTGGTCTAGCCAAGAATGCCAGAAGTGTTACTGCTCTTATAAAAGGAAGAAAGTGGTTCGGACAGACAGTGGGAATGAGATAGGTGGCCAGGGTCCCGTGTACCATTTGAGCTGCACTGGTGATGTTGGGAGGCCCTGCTCTGATATGAGTCTAACTACAAGTGCATCAGAAGGAGAGAAGCTTCACCCAACCATTACAGCCCAGAAAAACAGTCTCAGATGATTTTTGGTGAAATAACTTATACACTTTATTCCATGTGGAAGGGACAATATGAACCTTGGGGAGTGGGATGGGAATTTGGGGGTAAATGCATTCTATTGGATGAGGCTAAGATGCTGGTGATGTCCTATTTGCAGGTAGAGGAATTCCAGTGCTGTGGTATGTGACTTACTTACTACCTGTGACCACTTTTTTGGGAGTCTCTGTGTCATATGCACTTAGGCAGACAAGGAATTAGGGAGGGATTTAGTCACACTCCTGAAGGTCTCAGGTTTGAGATTTCTAGGTTTTGAAATTGTTCCACCTTTCCAGTTCTACACGAGTTCCATTGGTGGCATGATCCATGTGCTCCAGAGTGACATTTTCTCACTGTGTAATGAAAGAGAACCTTTATTTACAAACCAGAGATCCCTCCACACCAACCTTGCAAGATGGGAGTTAAGACACTGAAATAAAGAGTCTAAGATTAACTGTTTCTCCTAGCCTGGCATTAAGGAAGGAGAAAATTACTTGGATCATGAATAAATTTCCTTAAGAATCTCTAGCAAGAATGCATGGTAATGTCTTCCCTTAATGGTTCTTTAATTTTCTTCTATGGGAAGCTGGAGATCTAGTCATGTTGTAAGTTCAGAGTAGCCAAATTGCACTGATCTCCAGGAGTGTAGCATCTGATTTTCACTGAATTCCACCCTTCATGGCTGAGAGCATTCTGAAACATAGCCTCTGGCATAATCCTGACACCTTAAGTTCATCTTTAGAAAGCAGTATTACAGGGCATTTCATCAGTTGCTTCTTCCAACCATGAGGAGAAGACACTCCTTATTTTAGAGCAGCTGTTGGATTTAAACCTTATAAATAATTGAAAGCTGGATTTACTTTAGAGGAGGCCAGGGGCTTATCTGACTACAGAGGACTTTACCACTGGCTAAAGTTACAGATGGCACAATATCAGTGACCCTGCTTTGCCTGCTCATCCATGTTTGTCACTTTCTATTTCTCTGACTCTCCAGTGGATCTAACTATTCTCCCCAAATTCCCTTGTCCTTAAGTATCTTTTAAGAAACAGGTCACATCTCCACAAATCAAAGAGGAGCACTGTCTACCCAATTAACTTTTTGCTACTATATCTTGTGTATCACTAAACATAAAGTCTGTCTTTTATACCTTGCATTTGTCCCTTGTTTAAGCTATCTTTAGGAATCATTTTTCTAATAACTCTGACTATATTATTAATCAACATGATTACTTCATGAAAGAGCTTTTGGTGAGTAATATTGAAGAAAAGAGGAAGAGTTGAAAAGGCATGGGGGAGGGCAATGGTTTTCTCTGATTAGAAAAAAGGCTTAAGCAAGTAGGAAAATGGACAACTCTGAATGTTCTAAGTACACAGGCTGACTGTTGAAGAATCTGTTGTAGAGGAAGGGCTGAATGCACTATTCATAAACAACAAAGGTGGAGGCTAATACCATCGTATTAAACCCATCTGCACAGAAACTGTCTGCTTGGAGTCTACCCAAGGTGGATCTTTCTGAATATTTCACTGTCTTTCACAGGTCAGCCAGAAGCTGAGCATCCTCTCATTGGGAAAGAGGCAACCGCAGAGTAAAACTAAGTTTAATTGCATGAAATAAAATTTCAGTAGAAGGAAGAAATTTGTAGTCATTTCAGGACAAATCAATTTTGTGAGTTTCTCAAGTCATAACCAGAATAGTTGGAGCAGTCAAGTCATATGAAGCTTCCCATTTGTTGATTTATTTATTTACTCACTTTACATCCTGATCTCAGCTCCCCTCTTTTCCCTCCCCCTCCTCATGCAACCCCATTTCCACCCCTCCGTTTCTCCTTTGATAAGGGGAGAGGACTTCCTTTGGTATCAACCCACACTGGCACATCAAATCACTGCAGGACTAGACACATATTTTCTCTCTGAGGCCAGACAAGGTCACCCAGTTATGGGAACAGGATCCACAGACAGACAACGGAGTCAAAGTCAGTCCCTGCTCCAGCTGTTCCAGGACGCTCTTTAATATCAAACTGCACACCTGCTGTATATGTGTGTGGGAGGAGGTGGGGGGGCTAGGTCCAGTTTATATGCTCTTTGGTTGGTGATTCAGTCTATAGAGGTCAGGAGGCTATGATCTCATATTTTTGGAACTACAGTTATGATTTAACCAACATGGGTTCTAGAAATGGAATGTCAGCTCTCTATAACAGAAGTATGCACTCTTAACTGGTGGGCCATCTCTCAAGACCCTCTATGTTAAAAAAACAAAACAAAACAAAAACAGGAATAACAGGAGAGCATATAGGGTCCCTTTGCTGTAACTTTACTTGTACAGTATCATATGATAAGCAGTTCTTCTGAATGGTTTTAATCTCTGCCATAGGTTTTCAACAAAATAGAGAAGTACATTGGTAATCCTAAATGTTCTCCTAAATGGTAGGGAAGCTTATGTTGACTATGCTAGAATCAGAGTTTCAAACAATATCATTCACTGAGTACTGTATTTAAAATGTCTTCTATGATCTAGGCTAAGATTCTCTGTCATAGGAACATTTGATCAATATGGTGGTCACTATGGGGACTTTGAATCTTTATGAAAAAAATCATGAAAGAAAGAGAAGTCTAAGACATTTATATTCTACTTCCACTGTAAACTCCATTGGACAGTAAATTGCAATTTACTGAGTATATGTTGAGCCTTCGAAGTTCAGAAAGTCTGTGAAGGCAAAAAAAAGTCACTTTAAAATGTGTATAGATTACACTTTTTGTAGTTATTTTAGTCACTTTAAATTTATTTTGGTGTATCCGATGATGTATCCTATGCAAATCGTATGATGAGAGATTGTCAATTTTGTGACTGACATTAATCATGATGCAGTCTATATAGTAAACATCCTTGGAAGATATGATATTTGTCTCCTAACACATGGCAAAGGGAAGGGAATTTCTTTAACATATCCTTCACTGAAATTACCATTTCCTAAGTTGTTAACAGAACCCTCGTGTACCAGATGGAAAAAGACAGAATCAATGTGAACAAAAGATCACAATATTTACTGTCCATGGAATAATAGTCTTCTGTTTCTTCTGTTTCTTCCTTGTATTGTCTGAGATTCTTATACCTTCTCATTTTTTTTTTTACTTCTTGATCCTTTTAAATAATGAATTCCACATAAAGATCAACTTTGAGCATTTACAAAGTTGTATTTTCTCATTGTTTTCTAGTTGTTGATGTTATATCAGCATTTATTTAAAAAAAATATGTATAGGTCATAATAGAGCCTTGTGGGGAAACCTTGCTAATTAAGGTCAAAATCTAAAGTGTCCAGATAGCTTTTCTGAGCTCTGTGCAATATTGAGGTCTGCCTTTACTAGAATGGCTTCCCCTTCTCTGGACCTTGTTTACACCTGCTACTTGTGTAGATCAAGAAGTCCTTCACAGACCTATAAGTTCAACTGTATCTTTTCCCATTCCTCTCCTCTCACCCCCAATAACAACTTGCCCTGCAAGTACCTGAGACTCCTGGAATGCCTCTCCATGCAAATGAAACATTTACAGAACTTTCAAACTAATCAATGATTTTCATTTATCTTGAAATCTCCTTCCCACACTCCAAGGTCCATATATACCCCTGGTTTAACCCAATAAGTGTATTTGTTCAAGCCCATCCAGAATGAAGGTATCCATCCAAGTTATGATTGTCTCAGAGAGCTATTTCATTGAAGACTATAGAAGGCCTTCATCTAAAAGAGCTATAACAGTATGATCTTCAGAGAAACCTCCCTCCAACTCCCCCAGACTTGACCAGGATTCTGCAGAACCACATCACATTATCCTTACAGTCCATTGTGCAGTGTCATCTGGACACCCTAACAGGGATGAAATGGAGGACATAGAAACACAATTGGACCCCCATTCCACCCCACCAAATACATATCACAGTTCCTAAAGCCTTGGCCATGAATTCTGATTGTAAATTTGTGACTGGTCTGATTCAAAGACATCATCATTATCATTTCCAGCTTTTTGTTTTGTTTGTCTTGCATTTCTTCTTCAAGTTCAGAAAATGAAAAGCAATGAGACAAAATTCTGCTAAAGTATTTCTAGTTAACTTTATTTATCTTTTGCTGTGACTTTTAAATTTAAATCAACATATCAAATCTATTTTTCTAGTCAAGCAATTTCTGTATTTTTTTATTCATTGTTTCAATCTTTTAGATGATCCTTATTTTCATTGATATCTTTGTTAATTCTGCCAAACTGGACAATCTAACCTCCTGCTTTGTTTTATTTGTTCTGTGAAATTCTGTCCCGGTTTAGTCACTAACCATAGTCTATTTTCTTACCACTTGACATATATAGACTCTAGAGATTTTGTGTTGTGGGATTCTCATTATAGAAGAGTAGAGTGAGACCCTAGTGGGCTAGGTTATTTTTCTGTTTCATTCTTTTCCTTTAGTTCTCTTGAGATGAGCAACATATTTTAAATTGGTGAATGAACATAATCAAAGTGTGTTATGTGTATTGATGGAAAATTTTATGGAAATTTTATGCTAAACCACATAATTTTAATTAATATCTCTGCCCTAATTTGGTATATATTAGTATGATAAACAACATGAACAATAACATCTTAGGGAGAAAAGAGTATTTGTCTTATACATACTGATAACAGCTAATCACTAAGATAAGTCATGGCAAGAATTTAAGTAGGACTAGAGGCAGAAACAATAGAAGAGAGCTTGACTTATTCTAATGTATGGTAATCTTTCCTGTATCTTCCTGGACCAACACCAGCTCAGGGTGGCATTAACCAGAGTAGGCAAAACACTTTCTCATCAAACATTACTCAAGAAAATGCCCCAAAGACTTTCTTACACAACAACCTGTTGGAGGCAATTTTCTGAATTGAAGTGCACTCTTCTCAATGTCTTTTTACAAGTGCCAAGTCTCTCAAATGTGATTTTCTGTGAAAATCAAAATAAGGTACATATTTCTTATGCCAAGAAGTAAGAACCAGAGCATGTTTACAATCAGATCAAAATAAAGCCAACAACTCACACTCTGATGTTTTGGGCTCCATCTCTCCAGGTCTGTCATTCTCAGAAATCATTGCTTATCTTAAAGGATGGGGATGGCTCCTTTCCACATCTACTTCAGTTTTTGGTGGGCATACGCTATGGTCTCCATTGAAACAAATTGCAATTTTACCAATGCCCATTCCTGGACTCACACAATTTCAAGCCATGGCTATTTTTATGAATCTTCATCAATTTTAACTAATACCAACTGGGAGTATCTTACATATAACTAAGTTTATCTGTTAGCTTAAGAAGCAGCCTTGGCCTCCTCTGAACCACAGTTTCTGTATGTTGACCCTGAGAAAATGTTTGTCAAAATATTTTGCTTTACTAATGTTGGTCTATGTTAATCATAGCTGATGTTTCATTCACAACTAACTAACATCACTTATCCCAGAAAAAAACAATGGATTCATACCAATAAAGTTCATCTTTTGTTAATCATAGTTGATTCTTCAGCACCTAGTGACCAGACACCCAAGAGTCTTAATTCAAATATATCATAGTAAAGGTGCTAAGAGAGTATTCACTTCCCTCTGAAATTTTATAAGCCAGGTGGCTACTATCTGTATTTATCCAATGTTTTAATCATCCAAGGTCTTACAGATCAGTCTTACAGTTCTGAATACTCAAAGTTACTTCAACACAAATTTCTAAACATGTCCGCTCTCATCCCAAAAATGAGGTGGTCATGTCTGTCATAGAAACAGCCCACTTTCTGGTACTAATTTGTTTTCTGAATTGATTTTATTACTGCAATGAACTCCATTACCAAAAACAACTTGGGCAGGAAGGAGTTTATCTCATCACATAGCTTATAGTCCATCATGAAGGGAAGTCAGGGCAGAACTTGCACATAGAAATTGAAACAGAGACCATGGAGCAATAGTGTTTAATGACTTGTCCTTCATGACTTGTTCAATCTCCTTACCCAGGACTACAACTGCCCATAGTGGGCTGTGCAATCCAGCTTCAATTAATAAATAAAATATGTTAGATACCAATATAAAAGAAGTCATTTTTCTTAGTTGAGGTTATTTCTTCCCTGAGTATTTACCTCTGTCATGGAGACAAAAAAAAAAGTGCTAATCTGTATAATATAGTAAAATATTTGTAAAATTTATTTATAAAATTTTAGGTTTATTTAATGCCTTCCAAAATCCTACCTGAATATTTTATTCAAGTTAATATTTTGTAACAAACTTATGTGTGGAAACAGATAGGATAAAATTGGTTTTAAGCATTTATAAATATTTAATTTACTAAAATGGAAATGTTATCGGCATAGTGTTCATAAATATGTGAAGAGATGGTTACTTTGATGTACCTACAAAATAATTTCTCAAAGAAAAATGACTTTCAGGTGATGGTATAGCTTTTCATCTTGGAATATATTCCTTCAAAACAAATATGATCCTAATTAAAATTCAATTCAGAAACTTAAGACAAAAGCAGCAGAAAGTTTTTGGGTATGAGTATGCTCCATAATCACTATTTCCTCTTTCCTCCAGAAATCTCTGGAATCCCTTCTAGGAGGAGACAAGAATCTTTGCTTCTGATTATTTTCCATTTGTGAGTATAGAAAACATCTTTAGCTACCTACAAAGAACCATGCTATGCAGCAGTGGGCAGTTACTTGCATGATATTTGAACCTGATTCAAGGGAGCATCAAAACATAACACTTCATATAAGTTTCACTTCACTGATAGAATATAATACTTTGTTTTCCACTTTAAGTTTTTTTTATCAAAAGCAATCTAAATGATATGTTCATTTGTTTGTTAGCACAGCACTACAACATTGTCTTCATTTTTGCACATTGTATTGTGAAGTGATTGTTTAGAAAAGCAGTGATAGAAAGTTGTGTTATTTCCTGTTTTTTTTTTTTTTTGTCTTGGATATCACTGTGCCCTGTTAGGAATATTTGGATATTCAAATTTTAAAATAACAGGAAGATATATATAAACAGTAAAAATGTATAAATAATATTCACTTGTATCTCAAAGAATAAAAATCCAAAAAAATAACTATTTTTACCCTCGTATTTACATAATCATATATTCATGTGTTTGTGTTTTTCTCATTCTCTCAACATTATTTTGAGATGGTTTCTTTATTTAGCTAACACTCACATTGCTAATGACGTATTTGCAATTAAACCTAAAATCATGATAAAGAATAATTTTGAAGAGTGTAATGATACTGTTTTGTTTTTTTAAATTATGTTACTGGATAGCCATGGTTTCTCAAAATTCATGACTTTGCGTAGAAGCCAATTAAACTTTGCAATTTTCAGTAAATCAGGACTCAATAATGCAATGCTCAGTTTAACAATTAGCAAAGTAAGGGCATACAATACACTGAGTAAAGTACTGGTAACCACTGGGTTTAAATCACTGAGGAAGTAGTATTAAAAAATGAGAAACAAAGAGGAAAAAATATACCTGGCATAAATGATGGTTAAAAAGATACTCTGATGCTGACAGTAAAAGAAGCTAAAATAGAAATAAAGTTAAATGAACATACGTGTGAAAGATGATGCTATAGTTGAAGAACAGCAAGTTATGTATTACAGAAAAAAAGTAGAAGATGAAAAAGTAGTGCTTATGGTATAATTACCCAGTTATTAGCAATGACAAACAGATTTTATATACAAAAATATAGAATTATGCTTTATAATTATTTTTAGTGTTTTGATGCAAAAAATAATTTCAAGAGGTATGAAAAGATTAATGACAGACCAATTACAAAATTAAAATAAGAGAAAACATTTTGAATTTGAATATTGGCAATAGTAGTAGAAAATTTGCTTTAAAACACATGTTCATTATACCATTCTGGATATGAGCTTGTTTGAATTACAAACTCTTATTGGTTGAAATAGTCATATGTTCATCATCATCCTATTGATATGTAGAGCCATTTCTCACAGCTTCAAAGAAGTGAAGTGACAGAATTCAGGTTATATTCTCATAGGTAAAAATCACATCTGTTTCTTTACACAGAAAATCACTGATTTTCATATTTTATCATCATTTTATAAAAAAACAGTAGAGAATATTGAAGACAGATGATAAGTCTTGATTTTTCATTGAACAGTAATTTACCAGACATTTATTATTAGCTGGAATAAATAAAATAAGAAATAAATGACTTTAAATTATACAGAACTATTGATATTAACCATGATATTTTACGTCGGACAAGAATGTAGAAAGCAAGGTGTGACAGTGGCTTGATCTATGCGACAGACTTGCAGTTTGAAACTAGAGGTACAACATGATTAGTAGACTCTGCTAGTTTGAACAGGTGCACCCTACCATCAGGAAACAGTACGAGTGACTCTGCCCCATTATACAGGAACTATGATCCTTCCAGAGATGTGAAAGTCTCCACATACCAGCTGTTTACATTGAGTCAGCATTCTTTCTAAGCAGACAATAAATACTATAGTGATTTCAGACTATGAAGTAAGGGATTCTGAAGAGATAAAATTGCAGAAAATTATGAGTAGAACATGAGAGAGGGGAAGCCTGAACAGAACAATGTCAAAAGCTTCTACAGGCTACCATCAAAATGTCTGTAAATAAATAAAGACTATCACTATGTTAGGTGGTAATCTCCAAAGATTAGAAATTATGGGCTGCAAAATGTGAAAGTGATAACTTCCTCAGTTTGACACAAGGTTAGAGACTACTCCCTAATAAGTAAAAAAATAATATAATAGGTTAAATATACCTGAGTTTAGAAAGGAATAAAGAACGATGTGTGTGTGTGTGTGTGTGTGTGTGTGTGTGTGTGCAGTTAAGAAGGCTATATTAATATATATTGCTTCCTATATTACATGTTACTTTTGAAACAAAGTTTTCCATGAAAGACCAGCTCACCATTGACTGAATTGTTGTCGGCCAAGGTCACAGGGATTTTTATACATCAATTCCCAGATTTTATTAGAGGTGCATTTAGTTCCTAGCCTTTGTGTGAATTCTGTTTATCTAAACTCAGGTCTTCATGCTTGCATAGCCAGCATTTTTTCTACCCCAGGCAACACCTTATTTAAACAGTAGAAAAAAATTAGCTTAATCATGCTAAAATAAATAAACAAATAAATAAAATGGCTCAGTAAATTAACCAATTGCTACCAAAAAAAAAAAATCAACAAAACTTTTGAAGGAATTTATACAAGTTACTCTAAACCCATGAGGACGTTACAAGACATTTCTCAACATTAGGAAAAATTTAAATTATGCACATAGATTCCAAACTGGAATACTATTAGACGTAGAAAAAAAACTCAAAAGTATTAAAGTGATAAAAACATATTCACAAAAATATATCTACTATATATATACATATGCATACATATATATACACACATATATATGTATATATATATACATATACGTATACATATATGCAAAGCTAGTCAAAATTATTATTAAGATTAATCTGGAATACACAGGCACCATCGGTATGAGTCTAACATGTGGTTCTTGACATTAACTCCTAGGATGTAATGGGGTAAATGACAAAAAAATGTAATATTTGTTATTTTATTTCTTTTAAATTTCATGGATTCCACAGTCATCTTTCATGCTCTGTTGATTTTCAAGTCTTTGCATAGCCTCATGGAAACTGTTGGTGTTCAGTAAACAGCATGATGTCAGAGGTTTAGAACTTCCTGTCCAATTCAATATCTCTTAGGAATAGTTAATGATTAATCTTTGAGTTATTCATGAATGATCAAAAATGATTATGTAATAATGTTCCCAAAACAAAACAAACAAACAAACCACTAAAACAACAGGGTTTATAGATTATTAGGTCACTGACAAAAATGAGGTGTGAAGCAGTAGCAAGCAGAGCATAGAAAGTTCCTTCCCTAATCCTACCTTCTTTCCATATTCCTTCTTTGAGTCTACTGTCTGTAGTCACTGTAGGAGCCATCAAAATAAATGTGTGAAGATAAGTATTTCCATATCTTCCTTATGATATTCCAGCAAATTAATCAGAAGAGAAAGCATGTTGAAAATCATTATTTCAAATTTTGTGGTCACAAACTCAGGCCATAACCTGGTTCTTACACTATCACCTGATGATACATTTGTGAGATAGAAATCTTACATCATGTTGTCTAGAATAACCTATAACCAGACAGTGTGAGAAATGAGTCAGGGAATAAGTTGTGCAGTGATGATCCCTACAGAGTGGTTTGGTGTAGAGAGTAAGAATACATATTTGGTTTCAATGTGTTCTGCAAATATTACAAGTATTAAATGTAGAATAAGGGACCAGAAAAGATTATTGATATTTTCTTCCATTTATATACCTAAACAATAAATGTCTTACTTTCCCCAAACTTACTTTCAGAATCAACTCAATCAAAATCAAAATTCCTTAAAACATTTTCAGATTTTAAAAGAATAGCAAAGGTATTTGAAAATAGAATACAGATAAGGCAATTAAAATTTTTGGAAGAAAAATCATTATGATATAAAGTATCCAATTCTCTACATTTGCAATAATTTTCAAATAATCATATAATCAGAACATTATTAAAAAGATGGATTGTATTAAACCAGCATAGTCAAATAAAGAGCCTTCAAATAGAATCTCATCTTCAGTGATGCAATAGATTACTTTCTGTATCCTCCCTCCCCTGCTCTGCCCAAATCTCCTATAGATCCCACAGGTCATAGACTCAAAACCTCTTTTGTCCTACTCATTGCTGAAACTCAGCCCCAACTCTAGTAGGTACCTCCTGCTAAACTATAAGTTAGACCTGCTGAAAAAAACAGGTTAGTTGACCATAGAACTCTCTCTCTCTCTCTCTCTCTCTCTCTCTCTCTCTCTCTCTCTCTCTCACACACACACACACACACACACACACACACACACACACACACACACACACATCTGTGGAACACACAGACTATACCCATCTAAAAATCTGACCCCGGAACCAAGTTGTTCCTGTATCCCAGATCCTAATACCAACAGATATTCCCTGTGAACTCACCTGCTGAGCAGTCCAGTAACCACAGACACCACACAATCATCATACAGTCTGAATATTCAGAGAGGCAACAGAAAACAAAGACAAAAATTCCCACCCAAAAAGAAAACCCTAAAAGTCAGCACATAGGCCAATATTTACCCCAAATCCAGGTGCCTAGATGCCAGATTAAGAACATAATCAATGACAGTCAGGACAATATGTCCCAAGAAAGCTCATCTCTTCTAGACTATCCCAACTGTTGTGATAATTATTTAAAACTGGCCTCTGGTTCATCCAAGTACCTAAGCTGCAGCAGCTCTGCCTAGCTCAGCCTCCATGTTCTGTGGCCAGAGGACACATACGGACAGCAGCTAGAACAGGCCCACCAGAAACACCAGCTCTGCCCCCCACGAGACACCAGCATTGGAGATGGCTCTGCCAATCTTCCATGGTGTTTCCGCAAGGCTGAGCAGTGCCCAGACCATTCCGCCATCCATGGGGGCCCAGTAAGAGAATGAGGCTCTAATTCTTATAGATTAATCAAAGGCTTTATATGTTTGGTAATGATTAGTAACAAGATGACCATACAAAGAGAGTTGTATCACAATTAGCTAATCTAATTATAAGTTATTCCCCACGACTGCTCTCCATACCTGTGTGGTTCTCCATCCTACCACATCTCTGCCCTCTCTAGCTCCTCCTCTTCCTTTTTTCTCTTCCTCTCCCAACTCCTCCTCTTCTTCTCCTTACTCCTCCCATCTTAGATCCTCTCACACCCAGCATAGCAGAAATGCCAGCAAAAGATCTTAAAACCAACAATATGAAGATGATAGAGGGTCTTAAAGAAGAAATTAGTAAATATTTAAGAAACAAATAATTGAAAAAATAAATAAATTTCTTAACAAATCCAAGAAGACACACACATGAGAGAGAGAAAGAGAGAGAAAGAGAGAGAGAGAGAGAGAGAGAGAGAGAGAGAGAGACCGAGAGAGACCTAGAGAGACCGAGAGAAAGCTTAAGAAAATGAAAAAAAATCTATTGAAGACCTGAAAGTATAAACAATAAAGTAAATGTAAACTTAGGGAATTCTGGAAATGAAAAATTAGAAATGCAGAGAGAAACAACAGAGGCTACCTTTACCAATATAATACAAAAATGGAAGAAAGAATCTCAGGCAATGAAGATATGAGAGGGAAAAAATAGATTCATCAGTCAAAAAAAGTTACATCTAAAAAAATTTTTAAAAGAAAACATTCATGATGTCTGAAACACTATGAAAACATCAAACGTAAGAATAATAAGTATGGAAGAAGGAGAAGAAAAACTCAATTTAGAAGACCAGAAAATATTTTCAACAAACTCATAGAAGAAAATTTCCTAATGTAAAGAAATTCATGGATATAAAAAAGCATACAAGATATTTAATGGGTGAGAACAAAAGAAAGTTCCCTCTCTACCTAATAATCAAAACACTAAGCGTACAGAATAAAGAATGGATAACAAAAGCTGCAAGGAATAAAGTCTAAGCAACATATAAAGTCACACCTACTGGAATTTCACCTTAACAATATTGAGTATAAAAGCCAGCAAGACCTGGACAGAGATTTTACAGACTCTAGGAGATCTCAGATAGCATCCCAGACAAATATTTCTTGCGAATTTTTCAGCCACCAGAGATGCAAATGAGACAGTCCATGATAGAGTCAAATTTAAACAAAAACCATCTACAAATCCATCCCTACAAAAGATCCTAGAAGAAAAATGCCACCCAAAGGAGGTTAACCACACCCAAGGCAATACAGGAAATAATTAATTTCGCACTAACAAAATCCAGATGAAAACATATATACTTTTTCTTCTCTGTTTCCTCTGTGTCTTTGTCTCTGTCAGTGTCTCTCTATATCTGTCTTTCTGTCTCTGTGTCTTTGTTGCTCTGTTTTTCTGTTCATCTGTCTCTGTCTTTTTGTTTCTCTCTCTCTCTCTCTCTCTCTCTCTCTCTCTCTCTCTCTCTCTCTCT
>NW_021604569.1:14304406-14325812 GCF_004785775.1 Grammomys surdaster | reverse complement strand
CAACAACAAATATCACGAATCAATAGTCACTGGTCACTGATATTTCTAATTATGAATGATTCAATTGGTCAATAAAAAGATATAGATCAACTAAATAGATTCAAAAATAGGATCCACCTATTTGAAGGATGCAAGAAATACACCTCAGCATAAAGGATAGATATTATCTCTGGATAAATAATTGGAAAAATGTTATTCCAAGCAAGTGGTCTAAAGAAGCAAGCTTGTGCAGCATTTTAATTTCTAATAAAATAGATCTCAAACAAAAACTAATTAAAGGAGATAGGGAGGGACACTACATACTCATCCAGGAAAAAATACACCAATATGCCATTTTTATTCTTAACATTAACGCTCCAGACAAAAGTACGCCCAAGTTTCTAATATAATCACTACTATATTTTAAAATACATATTGACCTTCACACATTTATACTGGAATACTTCAATACTCCACTCTCATGAATGGAGTGGACATCTTGACAAAAACTAAAGAGATTTAGTGGAGCTAACAGATATTATAAGCCAAATGGACCTTAAAGATATTTGCAGAGTATTTCAATGAAAACAATAAAAACAACAACAACAACAAAACACCCTCATGGAACTTTTCTCCAAAATTGAGCCCATACTTAGAAAAAAGAAAGACTCAACAGAAATAACTCCTTGAATTCTAACATACAAGCATAGATCAAAGCTGATTATCATCAAGAACAAAACATCAGGTAATTTACAAACTCATGGAAACTGAGCACTTCTCTACTTAATGAACATTGTTCAAGAAAGAAATAAAGAATAGACTTTCCAGAATTCAATGAAAATTAATTTACAACATTGGTAAATTTAAGAGATACAGTGACAGTCGAACGAAGAAGAATTTCTTAGCACTCAGTGCCTACACAAACAAATTGGAGAGGTCAGATAGTAGCAAATCAGCAGCACACTGAAAGTTCTAGAACAAATGGAGAAGTGATCCATAATTTCATTCCTGAAGGTCCTGTGCCCTCTGTCATTCTGTCTTGATTGGGGTGTTATAGTTTCCTATTGAGTTTCATTTACAGGATGCAGTAACACTGATAGATACCCTAAAGGAACCCTTGCAATCCAGACATAATCTTTTTTACCTCCATCGTGGAGAAACAATCCAATTTACCCATAGTAATCTGGATCAATCACCCCTCCTAACACTATTATTCCTATTAAAGCCTGTCGGTTTGAAGATATTAGAAACCCAAAGTAACCACGGGGAAGTCTGAGCTTCTAATTCAATGGGATGTTTGTTGTAGCTCCTGGTACGAGTACCTTTCAAATAAAAGGTTAGTAGTATTTAAGGTCATTTTAATAGGAAGCAGCTTTTTCCTAGTGAGTTACTAAGGGTAATACTGAATGGAACTATTGTCTTTTCCAACCCTTGATTTCGGGATCTGTACATCCAAGCTATGGAGAAACAGTAACATATTTGGTATATTGATACAAATAATATGCTGCCTTCTGGAGAACCTAAATGGCAGTGTAACAGTGTCTTAAAAAGGCAATTATAACTTTCCATCAGGCCAGCTGCTGATGGTGAGAACCATAATAATGCAAGTAGATTCCATAATTATAAACCATATGTAACCCATAGACCTGACATATTTTTCTAGATCTTGATTCAGCTTCTTGATCAGAAGCAGTAATACTGTGTTGAATACCAGGCTAGTGGATAAGATTTTCTGTAAGTCAGTGTTGGTTGTTTTGGCAGAAGCATTTCTTGCAGAAAAAGGTAAACCCTTCACTAGAATAACTATCTTTTGCAGTAAGGATAAAGTATTGCTTTACCACAGAAGAAGTGATCCAATTCTGTCAATCTGACACCAGGTTGCTGGCTGGTCACCCTAGGAAATAATGCCATAACTGGGACTCAATCTTGATCTTTGTTTTTTGGCAAATTTATTACTCATCAGGTGACATAGCTAGGTCAACCTTGCTGAGTAGACATCTGTGTTTTCAAGTCCAGGTATAATACTCTCTATCATCTCTATCATCTTAGCTACTACATTCATGGGCCAAGTGTGCAATTTCAGGAATGAATGAGAAAAAAGCCTGGCTGTCCACAGACTGGATCATCTTATCTACTTATTGAACTCCTCTTCAGCTGAAGTCACCTTCTGATGAGCATTTGTACGTGACACAAGTATCTTTATAATCTTTGGCCATTTGGAGAAGTCTCTCTTATCAAATTTCCAAACATGTTATTTCCTTGTGCCTGATCATCCATCCAGTTCATTGGCTACAGCCATTAATCAATGGACAACTGTACCTCTGGCCGTATCCCATTCCAAACAAACTGTGTTAAAATATGTACTGCCTGAAGTTCTACCCACTACAAAGATTTCCTTTGTCCAATGTCTTTCAGAGTTGTCCCAGAAAGAAGTTGTAATAATGTATATGTCTACTTCTGAGTTGTCCCTGCATATTATGCAGAAACATCAGTAAACCAGGTACTAGTCTTCCTTTCTTTAGTCAATGAATCATAGGGAACACCCCAATGAGACTATACACACATACTTGCCAGCAGATGGCATTGTAAAATATAAGAAAATGGTAGCCTAGAGCTTGTGAGAGTGAACAATCAGTGAATGGTCAAACATGAGGTCCAAACCATAAGAGGGAGCCCATTACTGACACTGTCTTCATGGCAATGATCCAGAATCTGGATGACTCAGAGACCTAGAGTAGAATAAAATGAGAGTGACAGAAATATCAATCAAATGATTCCTAATGGTATTCTGCTATAATCATAGGATCAGTGCCTATCCCAATAGTCATTGGAGTGGCTCACAGCAGCAGACAGAAACAGATACATAGGGCTACAGCCAACATTAGCTGAAGAATAGGGAACCCTGTCGGGAGGCTGAGGAAGGATTGCAGGAGTCAGAGGTATGAAGAACACCAGAAGAGCACAGCTCACAGAATCGCCTAAGCAGGGCTCATATAGATTAAAGCAGTAACCACAGAGCCTGCAAGAATTTGTACAAGTCCCTAGACAAATGTGCTGTTTTTTGTTTGTTTATTTTCTTTTGTTTTTGTTTTCTTTTTTTAAGCTTGGGATTTTTTTGTTGTTGTTGGATGCCTAACAGTGGAAGCAGGGTTTTCTCTGACTCTTTGCCTGCTCATTGGACATTTATCCTCCTAGTGGGTTGCCTTATCCAACCTTGATATTAGGGTTTATGCCTCATATTACAGCATCTTGTTATTCAGTGATTTAACTGGGAGGCCTGCATTTATTGAAGGGAAACAGAAACAGTGAATCTTGGGGATAAGGCAAATGGGAGTTGACTAGGGGAAGCAAAGGAAGGATAAACTGTAGTTGGGATGTATTGTATTAAAGAATACAGTTTTTAAAAAGAAAATAAAATAGAAACCATAGGCACTTGTGTAAATTCTTCATGTGTATCTTGTGTGTGCCTTCAAGGAGCACTTCCATTTGATAAAAAGTTTCTCTTGTGCACACCATACTTTATGACTTGGTCAGCCAGATGTCACCTATCTCATGATAAACTGCTCATATTGCATTGGAATTTTATAGCCCCTTTTTAAACATTTAGTTTCCACTAAGGCACACTAGTAAGCCAAGAGTTGTCTTTCAAAGGAAGAATAGTTATCTGCAAATGATGGTAAAGCCTGCTTGAAAGACTCAAAGGTTTCTTCTATGATTCACCTATAGGGGCCTGCCAAAGGGTTCACACAGCATTCTTATCTGCCACTTCCACTCCAAGTATCATTAGATCTGTCAGATCATGTGGTACGAATAGTAGCAAGGGTACATGGTAGACTTGACCAGTTGAAGTGCTTTCTTATGTTTTAGGCACCACACAAAGATAGCAGCTTTCCATGTCACTTTATATATTTGCCAAAGTTTCATGCCCAAGTAAGGAAAGTACTGTCTCCAGAATTGAAATAAATCCATTAAACATTGTGCTTCTTTCTTGGTGGTGGGAGGGTACAGGTGCAATAACTTCTCATGCACGTTATTAAATAAAATGTATTTGCATGCTCCACATCACTAAACTCCTAATATTCACTGAGAGGGAAGTACTTTTGAATTACGGTTAACTTTATTTTTCATCCTAGATACACATATGCATTATTAGCAAGTTCAAAGTGGTTGCTACTTCCTGTTCAATTGGTTCACTAACCATAATGTCATTAATATAGTGTACTATATTTGTGAAAGAGAATTTTAAGATCCCTTCTTACTAAATAATGATATATTGCTGGAAAGTTAATATATCCTTGAGTTAAAATGGTAAATGTATACTTCTGGCATTTCTGACTGAAATTAAATAGCTTCTTGTGGTCTTTATGGACATTGATAGAGAAATGGGCATTTCTTAGATCAATAGCTGTGTACCATGTATCAGAATATGTGTTCATTTGCACAAGTAAGGACACCAGCTGATACAGTAACTGCAACTATAATCACTCCTTGATTGAGTTTTCAAAAGTCAACTGTACAAAATCCATCTATATTGAACAGATAGGAGAGTTAAATTAAATTTGATGGGAAACACCACCCCAGCATCTTTCAAGTTCTTGATGGTGGCAATAATTTCTGCAATTACTCTCAATTTGTAATACTGTTTTTGATCTACTGTATTCTTTGGCAGAGGAAACTCAAAGAGTTCCTTAGCCTTTCCAACCATAATAACCCTCATACTACAGATCATGTAGTCAATGTGAAAATCCTGCCAATTTCTAAGTATATTTATCCCAATCATCGATTCTGGGACTGGGATGATAACCACAGGATAAATTTGGAGATCCACTGGACCTTCCGTAAGTCAGATTTTAGCCAAAACTCTATTAATCTCCTGACCTCCATAAGCCATTGCTTTAACTAGAAGGCCACACTATTACTTGAGATCTCCCTGAACAAGTGTCAATTCAGAACCAGTATGCAAAAAGCCCAGGGATGTCTGATTGTTTCCTTTCACTGAGTATATAGTTACCCTTGTAAAATGCTATAGGTTTCTCTGGAGAAAGACCATACAAAGACTAACAGTAAAATGTTCAGGTATTTTATAAAATTCCTTCCTTGGGGAAACATGTCCATTTTTTCATTCAAGAGGTTCTGGGTTTGCAAAGTGGCTAAAGTCTAGATACTTATTCATAGACTAAGATTACCATTTGCCACAATCCAATGTAGCTTTTCTTTCATTTGGCTGAGAATTTTCTGTTTATACATATCAAACAAAAATTCAATATACTTTTTGTCTATTTTATGCCTGAACATATACAATTTCAATTAGACAGTACCAAAGGTCCATAGGTGTCATGCCACCATAAACTTTACTTTGCCATTTTGAACATTACTTTGCAATACTGCCAATTAAAATAACTACAATTGCTTTGCCTTTGGTGATTCAGCACTGATACCTGGCCCCTGGCTACCTCTGTGATTCAATTAATTCCCCATTGTGTTAAGTTTATTAAACCAGGCAATGGCATCTCTAATCCTTAATTCTGACCTAAGAAAATGAATGACAACAAAACTCTTCAAATGTGTTGATGCCCCTCTCACTATTTTGCATCTTATAGAATTCATAAAGAGCATCTATTCTGGGCCTTTCCATTGTGGAGGATCAGGTTTTACACAAAACTCCAGGATTGAAATTTTCTGAAATGTAAAGTACCTTCATCAACACTAAACCTAGGGATGTGAGGCATTTCCAACTCCTTTTCAGTGAGACATCTTTTGAATGCTTCAGCCTATCATGTTAAACCTAGAATCTACACTCAGAAGACCCATATCAATGTGCTCTGCCTCGTGGAGGTTTATTTTCCTTCACATGCTTAAAACGAATTACCACATATATTCCCCAGAATTCTGCTTAGATGAATTTGCAAACTCATTAAGGTCCTTAGTAGTGTAACACACCTCCTCATAAACCCTATGCTATACCTCCATGCTAGGATCTTGTTTTATGTTGTCTGGCTTTGGTTCCAGAGACAACTATTAGTGAGTCCGGAGGTATATCAGGATTATGTTGCCTGGCATTTACTTCTAACATCACTGCTGCTTTGTCAGTTAGGAATGACTAATTGTTTCTGTCAAAATTTGAAAAGCCAATACTACAGGGGATGGGGTGAGAGTACATCTATTACTGACGATAGAGTGATTACTTCTTCAAATGAATCTGAGGGCTCAAAGTTCTCAGCTTCATCAGGATTTTACCACATTCCCCAATCCCAAGTTATAGGATCCCATTCTTGACTGATTAATGGTGAATACCCTTACTTATCTGTAGACATCCTTGGAGGCTAAGAGCTGAATTTCTGCTGTAGTTCATCCAAACTTAAAATGACGACTTTTGTTCGATTTTCTACAATTTGAGATCTATAGTGGCTGAAGAAAAGATTCTCTTCCTTCTCTTCCAGGCCACAATTAGGAACCTTTATATTTTGTATGTATCTTGAGCCACTGGATTGTGAGATGCTAAAAATTGCTTAATCATATAATATTGTTCATCTTTTTATTAATTGATCCAGAAATGCTAAGATCAATCAATCACCTACATTATCATCATTTTCCTTATTTTTCTATAAAGTGTCAAAATTTTTTTATTAAGAGTCAACAATTGCTGTCAATAATTGGTGAGTAAGAGTAATCAAATGAATCTCCTTAAGTTTGTAAACTGGTTCACATGAGGAGCTTTTAGTACACTCCAAGCTTCCAGGAGAGGCTATAGTAACCAGAGATCCTTCAGAAGTTGTAGGTGTTGATAAATTAGAAGGTCTATTACAGATAGTTAAAATATTTATTATTGTATTTCTGTTTCTCTAGAACTACTTCTGGTACAAAAATCTGTATTAGTTGGGGTTCATTAGAGTAACAAAACATGTAGTGCATATATATGGAATTTATTAGAATCGTTTACAGGCTATGCTATCACTAATTCAACAATGGTGAGCTGTGAATGGAAAGTTCCAAGAATTCAGAACATATTCATTTCACAAGACTGGACATCTCAGTTGTTCTTCAGTAGACATTGAATTATGAAGAAGTAGTCTTTATGCCAGTAAAGGAATTTATTTGGAAGCAAAGTAAGAGCAAACAGGCAAAGAGCCAAAACTTCTTTTTTCCATATCTTTATACAGGCTTCTGGAAGAAATTTTGGCCCAGGTTAAGGTGTTTTATTCTTCAAGATCCATAATAAATATATGTGTCTTCCTCCTTAACTGTGGATTAACTGATTAATCCACAATGAACCAAGCAAAAAACCTGACACAGGTGTATCCCTCACTTCTGGATTGCTTGCATGTAGTCAAGTTGACAACCAGACTATATTTGTTACCTCTGTAGAACTGTGATGTGGCGTGTACAGATTGAATAAATTAACAACATGATTTGGATGCATTTTCCATTCCAAATAAATGCTACTTCTAGAAAGTCACCAGAAGGTTTGGATAAGCCTGTATAAAGTATCTGAGGGACAATTTCACCATTGACACTTTGTGTTCAGAAATTCAGGAATAACTTTTTTGCAAGAATACATCTTCAGCTTTAGCTTTACTCTATATTTCCCATTGACTTAAGTAAAAGGTCAGAGAAATAGTACCGTAATGGTGTCAAAAATATCATGATAAGGAGGAAAGTTATTCCCAAAACGACAAACAGATTTTTATGTCAATCTGATTAAGATCGACCATGAATCACAGGTTTCCTTTACTTTGAGAGACATTTCCTGAGTGAACCTTTACTATTTTATAGATTAATGTGTCCCACATTCATATGTTAAATCTTCAAATTCAGATAGCCCTGGCATGACTGGGTCCTAGAAAGCCATTATTATTAAATCACATCATGAATGTGGCATGAGATAGCCATGATGATAGCTGACTTAATCAGAAGACTTTGAGTACATCACCAATAGAATCAGAGATTTGAATCCTTTGTTTTAAGCCATTGTCACTGGTTTGAGTAACTGTAAAACTGTGAGAATCAGATCCAGAAGGGAATGAGAGAGTCAGAGTCATCAATACAGGAAACAGACTCCATGAAGCAACATTGAGATGCAGATCTGCTCTGTTGCCCAGTATCAAGCATTTTTATACAGTCTTTATATCAAACGGGAATTCAAATGAGCACTGTAGTAGCCTATTATCCCACTGTCAATATGGGAAGGTGTTAGGCTGCTAATACAAGAGGAGCCTTCCAAAAAAGTGGAAGAAACAGTCATAGCCCTATTCCAGGCCCAATCAGAGGATGATTAATTTGCTAGGATCCTCTATTTTGTGTTAGTTGGTATGTTAGCAGACATAGGGACTCATTATTAGAGTGGTATATAAGCCAACCTCACCATCATCTGGGCCTCACCCAGGGGCTGCAGCACCCACATGGAACCTGTAGGCAACCAGGTTCATCTAGAAGTAGTTGATAATAGGTAAACCCATTGCTACATGAATTATCTCTCTCTCTTTTACTCCCTCATTCTTCAGGTTAAACAATGGATGAAAAAGCTCAGCCATGACACCTATTCCTATAACATTCTATTATGGGCTGAATTCTCAAACCAAAAATAAAAATAAGCTCTTCTTCCTTTAAATTGCTTCATGTCAGAAATTTGAACTCAGAAATGTGAATAATGAATACAGGTGCTCGTACTGTCTTGTCATATGATACCCTCTGATATGTTATTTTTCAAGAAGAATTGACTTTATGGCTTCTATGTTTATCACTCCTATAAACCTCTTTCAATCATTCTTAACTCTGAAATTTGTACAAATACCAAAAAAAGACATGCTCCAACATAAGATTATTCAAATTGAAACAAAAATCAAGTTATTTATATATCTTATAACTATATTATGTTAATTCATTTCTCTGAATACAATTTTGGTAAGAACACATTTAGCAAACTTTGGTTGATTATTAACCTGATGAGTTGAATAAAATAAGACACATGAGAATAAAAGGGAAATTTTATGTTCTTCTATATAACAGATTAATAATATTAATAGTTCATTATATATGACACAAACTTTTTGACATAATGTATTTCTCAATAATACCAATTAATATGCATATTATGTGTGCTCAAAACACACAATACAGCCAAGTAAGGAAAAGTTTGCATAAAACAGCTTACTGCTTTGCAAAATTATTTTAAAATATAACCAATATATAACTTTCAAGCTTCTCCATATTAAAATGTATAAGTTTTAAATATTTTGTTTTCCATGGGGTTTCTATGTCTCATTATGTATGGGAAGAAGAAAATGATTTAGTTAGCCTGAGTTAAAATTATATTCATACTAATTTCCTTCAAATTGTACTTATTCATATCTTCAAATTTATACAAAGATAATTGAATTTCAACATTGGCTATAAAAGTATACATATACTTATAAATCATAAAAGGAATACTTATGTTCATACCTGTGCTTTAAAATACTGAGAATGGAACTAGAGCCTGAGTGTGCTAAGGAAGTTCTCTACTAATATATTCCTACAATAATGTTCACTAAAACAATAGTTCTATAGTTTATGTACAGCATACTTACAAATATAAAATTATATTTCTACTATGCATATTTATAAACAATTATAATATAAGTAGTTATATTATTTATATATGTATAAATAGAGAAGTTATAAAGATATAGGAATAGTGGGAAAGCAAACAAAAAACAAACTTTCTCAATTAATCTAGCAAATTAATAAATTGCCAAAATATTTTCATTTTAAATTCTAATTTAAAATGTAGAAAGTTATTTTCCTGTTTCTGTAGGTTGGTTTGTACATTTTTAATATACCTATAAATATTCTTATTGAGCATACTTGGTTTGTCTTTAATCTATTGAGTAATAATATTTTCTCTCAATGTTCATTTTGTAATTTTTGTAAATTATTTCTTGTCTTAATACTATATAAATCTTTCAAAGTATATACTATGACTTCATGCCAGATATCATTTAAATATTTTAAATGTGTCTTAAACTACAAAGAATACATACAACAATCATAAGTCCAGAAAGTTAATAATAAAAATAAAATAACTTGTGCTTCTTTTCTTCAATATACCAGATGTGAATTAATATAAGCTGGGTGTAAGATCAATCCAGAAGGCCTCTGAGTAGATTTTCTACTGTGTTCCAATCTGAATGTCAGAGACTAGACAGCTAGTAAGTACAATCACATATCTGCTGGGTGTGGCTGTTGTACCCTGTAATCATTTCCACAGGAGTCCACATATTTTAAAGAAGTCAATCACATCATTTGTTCCTGTCCTTATTTAGAATCATAAAAACAGTTTCCATTTATAATGTAACTGAAAATGACAATGTTTAAGGGTAATTCTCAAAACGTAAGACTTTTCCGGATATGCTTAATTCCCAAACCACTTCATATTATCAACTTAAGGTTTTTTAAAAAGCAAAAGCTGTAGTTATCTTTACAAACCAGAAGAAACTTATTATGCATGACCAGAAAGAGCTTTCTGTGTGATTACTTGGAAACACAATTCATGGTGTTTCTTGCTTCTGCCACCATCAGGTCCCAGCCTTCAGGTGCTGTGTAAGCATCTGTCCTCTGGAAGCCAGTAGCAGTTCCAGAAAATTTACTCATTTTCACCTTTGCCATTTCCCTCAACTTGAAGGCTTCTTTGTAGTTGCTGTTGTAGTTATTGTTGTTGCTCTTGTTTTGAGGGTTTTTTTTTCCTCTTCTGGCTTTCAAATTTTTGCTTGGTTCCCTACACTCCAGAGTACAACCTGATTTTTCCTGCAGTGCACAGCTGATCTCAGGCTCTGACTCCCTTTCATTGCACAGTTGATTATCCTTATTTAAATTGTTCACTTTGAAATTAATGCAGATTGCTCTTTTTTTTTTTAGCAGTTAATGATACAAAAAGATGACCCACAATCAATTTTCTAAGTATGTCTCTAGTTCAGCTTTGGCTGTCAGTTTGACATGGACTGGAATTATTTGAGGGAGATTAATAGGAAAGATTGCCTCCAACAGATGGATTGTGGGAATGTGGAAGGAAGTTTTCTTGTTTGCTAATGATGTAGGAATTCACAGCCCATGTGGGGAGTATCACCCTTAGGTAGGGGCTCCTGGGCTATGAAGGAAAATGAGGTAAGATGAGATGAAACTAGAGAACAAGCCAATAAATGGCCCACACAGGCTTCTGCATCAGTTCTTTCCCAGACTTCGCTCAGTGATGACTAGAAGTTTAAGCTAAAATAAACCCTTTCCTCACTAACTTGCTTTGAGTTGATGTTTTATCACAGCAACTGAGAAGCAAACAAGGAAAATTCAAGAATCCCATGTGTTGCAAAATACAAACATTCTGAGTCAAGTACAACTTAAAGAAATCCCTTAAGAAGGTTGAAGGAAATGAAAAGCTAAGTGAATGGAATGAGTATTTTCCAAATTCCTGTACAGTTAATCATTTCAAATAGAATAAAGACGAGATGAATGTTAACAAATAAGACAATCAATCACTTATATTCCAGATATGGCTATCATCAGTATATCCACTGTGTAGATACATTCTATTTAGACTGAATTCCTTTCAACTTCACCAGAAAAAAAACCCACACATTTTGTGTAATATTAATACATCAATAAATCCCAGCAGGTTTCTTGCATTTAAATTACCTTTCATATGAAGTGATATTAGAGAACTCAGAATACTTCTATCTAAATAACTCCTGGGCAGAGTTAAGTGTACCAATCTTTTAAAATCAAATTTTATCATTTCAAGTGTGTGTGTGTATGTGTGTGTCTGTGTGTGTGTGTTCTTCCCTTTTACGAACACACTGTCTTTCATTCACTAGACTATCCCTCTGTATTGCACCTTTTCAATTTTGGAGACTTGAGTCTATTCTTTATTTTTCTGTTACATCATTATATTTCCAATTTAATGAATGGCATTCTTTATATGAAAATATGTCCCATAACTTTTTATACCATGTATCTGAACAAAATGGAAATCATATTAGACTCATTCCACATACTTTTAAATTAATTTTATTTCTTTTATTAATTTCTCATTTAATCATTCTGAAATATTTTATCTAGTTGTCTTTTATTACCTATTTTCCAGTGAATTCTTTTATCTTTTAGGGTAATAGCAGCTCAGTATTGATTTTAAATTTTCTTTATTAATGAGTCTAAGAAACCAGTAAAGAGCATCCCATATTTTCCAGTAACAGTATCCTTCCATTATCTCCACAGAGTAAAGAGTAGAAAGCATAGAAGCAGCAGAGCAATGACATTATCCTTTCATTTTGTTTTTGTTTTGTTGTTGTTGTTTTTAGAGACCAAGCCCTTCCCACGATTGTACTTCCTAACCACAATCTGTGCATGCTCTATCTTGACCATGATAAGCTGCATTTCTCTGACTTGTGAGTCAAAATAAAACCTTCTCCGACATTTCCAGGAGACACTGTTCCACAGAAACTTTCTTCATCTTCTGACTATTACAGTTTACAGCCATATGAAAGAGTTGCATTGTAGATAAATCAACTGATGCTGGGTACCACACAATTATTTGTCCACTGCATTTCTAATGGTTATAGTTTTCAGTAATGGTCTCTTTCTATTACAAAGAGAAGTTTCTTTGATGGGGCATGAGATCTACCCTTATTTGTGGTTGTAAAGATAGATGTTTAAAATGTAATTAAGTTTGAATTAGAATGCTAATTTAGTCAAGTGTTAGTAGTATATTTTCCTCTAAGACCCATGACTTCATTAGTCCCATATTGGTTGGCTAAGTTTCCAGGAGCAAGTGTGATTTCTCTCCTTTTGATTGGACTAAAGAGGAAAGGAAAGGGGAAAAATAATACTTTCCTCAAAGAACACACCAATAACAGAGTAAATGATAAAAAATAATAATAGTGAAGACTCAATCTACATTCCTAAGAGGAATGCATTTTGTATAATTGCAAGCAATTGAGAATTCCTTCAACTACAGTATAAGCAAAAGTAGCATATTCTAACCTAGCTGTGCACTACTGAAAATTAGACATGGACAGCATTCTACTGATGAACATGACTGGTTGGGCTGGGTGTCTGCTTCACCTCTGGCGTGTTCTAGGCACCCTAGCAAGCCACTCAGGGGAGGCAGAACAGTCTGTGATGGGGTCCCAGCCTGTATTTTTCCATGGAAGAAACGATGGAGCTGAGATGGATGCTGTTGTTCCTAGCCTGTTGTGTACCCAGATGCAACTCGGGACCTTGGGGATTTTGAAGCAGGGTCCAGGGATCAAAGCTTCCTCTGCCTGCTAGGCAGGAAGAGGATGCATAAGCTCTGGACAGTGGCACACTCTAGTTTGGTTACAGGTGAGTGCAGTGAGTACATAGATGCTAGAAGAGAGAAGGCCTTCTCAGGAAGATTTAAGTCAGGCTTTTAAAGATGATCTTTGATAAAGGAGATAGTCCTTGCTTGTCCAAACTGCTTTATTTGTTAGTGGATGTGAATGCATACATCTTACTCAGGGTGAAATAGTGGCAAAATACCTTTTGTGGGAAGGATTGACCAGGAAGAGAATTTAATCGGCTAAACAGTTGGACCTATCTAGATATCTCTGTAGAATGGAGAAATTAAGTTTGTATGCTATGTGACAGATTTTCATGGTCGTTTAAGTAAGGGGTCATGGTTACATGTTCCAGATCATGTAGTTTGGCTAGGAGCTGGTCTCATGCCTCCTCTTCTCAATTCTAAGATTCTCTGGGATTTAGGCTTACATAATCTTACTAATTTTTATGTCTAGCTACATGGTTCACTTGCCCCACAGTGACCCTGGCTGCATCCACCAGTTGTCCCTTGGTATTTTTGGTTCATTCTTTTACTACCTATTCATAATATATATTAGTTTCTCATTTTAACCTTTTCTGTGAGTTCAAACAACTAATAGTTTTTTTTTCATTTTCCCTTAATGTATTCTCTTATTCACTACATTCCACTGTAGTTTTCCTTCTTTCCTCTGCCCCACCTCCTCCAGCATCACTCAGCCTCCTCCTCTATTTCCCTAGAGAAAAGAGCAGGCCTGCAAGAGATAGTAACCAAGCATGGCTTACAGATTTGCAATAAGTAAAGGCTGGATGAGCCAATCCAGTAGGAGGAAAAAGGATCCTGAAAAAAACAAAAGGATCAGAAACAGATTCTGCTCCCTCTGTCAGGAGTCTCGCCAAAACACCAAGCTATACAATGATAACATATAAGGAAAGACTCACGTAGGCTTCCTGATTTTCAGTCTTCCTAGAGCCCCTATGAGTTTAGGTTTGTTGAATCTGTGGGTTTTCTTGTGGTGTTCCTCACCCTCTGGCTTCTACAATCCTTCTTTCCATTCTTCTGGACTATTTCCTGAACTCTATCTAGTGTTTGAGTATGTATCTCTGCATCAGTTACTATCAGTTGTTGGATGGAGCCTCTCTGATGACAAGTGCACTAGGTACTAATCTATGAATATAGCAGAATATCATTATGGAAAATTTCATTAACTTTCATTGACTTTATTTATTTATTTATTTATTTATTTATTTATTTATTTTGCTTATTTTATTTGTTTTGACAGTCATGTTTGGCTCTATCCTGGATCTCAGCACCATCCACTGGTTTCTAATCCTCCAGGCAGTGTCAGGGATGGGCTCCCTCTCATGGCATGACAACAAAGAATTTTCAAAAAGAGCTTGGAAACATGCCAAATTTCAAGTTCTGAAAGAAAGGGTTCTCAACAATTGTGATAGTCACAGGATAACTATGTGAATTCTGGGTTATAAGTGATGAATAAAGGCAGATTGGAATATTATGTCAAATGTTACTGGACAAATTAAGAATATAGAATTTTTACCACATTAATGACCTATATCTGGTAATCTAGTTGAAACTAGAAATAGAAAAAAATAAAAATTCAAGAGAAAATGCAAATGAAGAAGGGCAAAGGTACACAAAATTATTAACTATGTTTTGAGTGGGTCAAAAGAATGAAGAGTTAATAGTGGAACTGAGGGATCCAAGGAGGATATTAAATATGTATTATCTTTGATGTTCTTTATAATGAAGGCAGTAGTAATACCTGAAAGGACAGTTGAATTCCAGCTACAGTGTCCATGAAACCTTGAGGGTAGAGAATGAAAGATGAAGCTCACAGACAGACCTTCTTTAACAATTTTCTTAGAATGGTGTTCTTTTCCTACTGAGCATGTATGTACCTTGGCATTTATTTATTTGAACAAAGTGAGTTATGAATCAAATTCTCTTATTGTTTTGAATAAGTAATCATTATTCTAACATAATGTGTGAGGAAATATTTTCTTTTTCCACTCATGTTCTCCTCATCATAATACTGTTTGAATATGTATATAAAACATCGGTTTCTAAACTACCAGATATCATTTTACTTAGATTTTGTTATGTTATGTTGTGGATGTGTACTATATAACTTAAAACAATCGTTGTATTTTAGAGGAATTTACTGCTTCATTTAAGAATATTGTATTCAGAATATATTACTGATTTTTTTCTTAAGTGTTCATGTCAGATTTTGCTCTCCATGAATAGGTCATGATTCTCTACTTAGTCACCCTTTACAAAACTCTATACTCTTTTGTTACACCATATGAAAATAATTATAGTAGGCCACATAGCTGCTAACCAGGTATAGAGGAGCCCATAAATCATATCATGAAGACAAAGGAATAAATTTAGTCTATAAAATGTTATGTTGTTCTAAGAAGTATCCAAAATTTGAGACATATTATAATCCATTTATTTTTGTTTATATTTTTATGCAAGATTTAACTAGTAATATTTAGCTAAGTAGCCCTGACTACTTTGGGACAAATTACATAATGATAAGGGGTTGGCTTCAAATGCACAGAATTCATCTGGTCTTTGCTTCTTGAGGGCTGAGATTACATATATATACCACCTGTGTTTGTTACTTTGTTTCTTAAAATAATTACTTTTTACAAATTTAATAAAAAACAAGATAGAAAAATAGTATGTGATACCACACTGTCAACAGAATATGGAGGCAATCTGAAAAATTTACAAATAATTTATTTTAAAAAGCATTTTTAATATTTTAAGCTTTTATAAAGTAATAGAAATAAAACAAATTTCTTCATTAAATGTTACCCGATACATGCATAGACATTTCTCTGAAAGGATATATAAACACTCCAATGCATATATAAATATTGAAAGTTCCATATCTATCAGGAGAACAAATCTAAAATGCAAACAAAACACCCCGATAGTAAAAAGATGTTGGAGTTAGAAATCTTGCCAACCCTACTCATATTAAATAAGTCATGGCTTCAGTATGAAACTGAACAAATATTTGTATTGGTTATTGAATACTAGCATAGCAGTATATAAAATTAATATACAAGTTAATATGTAACATATACTAAAGCTAGTGTCCTGAGACATATTTCTATACACATGCCCATACTGGTTCAGTTTGCAAATGTCAAGTAATGGAAACAATCCAACTTCCATCAGTAGATGAATGGATAAACAATCATGGTTATTTATAGCTTTATTTAGGAACACAATTCAGGTTTTAAAATCAGTGAACTTCTGAAACCTCTACTTAGCTTAATCTTGAAAACATATTAAACAAATTGGTTAGAAACAAATCACATGTGTGTGTGTGTGTGTGTGTATAATTTTACTCGATTTCTGTGAGAAATTTAGTGAAATTCAAAGAAATAATATAGATAAGTATGATTGAAGAAATTTTATCTCTAACATTCACTAAACAGTGCCATAAGCAATTTGTAATTTTAATAAACTATGCATACAATTAAGGCATTTATTAGCTAATGTATTTTTTCTGATAACTCAGCAATTCTACCCACAGATACCTTAGAAGATGTATCTGGAAATACAGCTCACAGGGTAGAGAAGTTTATACATAGTATTAATTATAATTTTGATTATAAAACTTTAGTGATTCTAGTTGGTGTAACCAAATTTTTTGGCTACTTTATTGAATTCTTATATCCACCACCCTTCTCCACCCCAGTCCCTTTAAACCCCCAATGCTAGGTTAGTGACTACAAGTTTAGAGTGGAAAGGGGAGATAGGTCTCTTTAGATTATTTCCAGATGATCAGGATTATGGAGTTCCTTGGGGAAAGTCCAATCTTCCTTTTCTGAATAGCTCTAATCATCAAACAGCAATTCAGCAAACAACAACAGCATCAGTAGTAACCAGCAGTATTAATAAATTAATTAATTAGTTAATTAATTTTATTCTTGGTGGGGAAGGGAAGAATCAACTACCAAGTGTTATTCTTTGACATCCACAGGAACTGTCACCCTTTACACCTACACACACACACACACACACACACAAACACACAAACATGGTTTTATTCATGATAAGGTTAATGTGCTACAAGATACTTTTGAAATTTTGATGATCTCTAACTTGTAGTGATACTTTTGGTTTCATAAAAAACCCAGTTATGTTTATGGAAATATTTTTTGTTTTGCTTTAATACCAGGTTTTGGATATGAACTGCTTCAGGTTGTCCACAGAAGCCATCTATAATTTATCTCATTCTCTGGCAGAGACATATTTTTGCCATTACCAGAGAGTTTATTTTTGGAATTCTGGGGACTTTAAAGAGTACACAAAATTGCCAGAGCCCTGAAAGGCTGTGGTGACTGCTGCTGCCCCTGATCCTACTGGCTCCTGTTGCTGCTTTTGCTCTCTGCTGGATTTCAGATTGCTGCTTGGAGATATCCTGACAAGGAAAACTGGACTTGTCCAGAGGAACTTCATGCTCCTAAACAGCAAGAAGTTGTGGAAAGAGATCTATGATTCCTTTCCCCTCTAACCTTCTTTCTCACCTACCTAGTCTTGAGTGCCTGGAAGGGATTGGGGTGGAGAAAGGTGGAAAATATGATAAACCATAAAAGTATCTTCAAAAACTGTTTATACTAACTAAATTCCCAAAAGTTTAATAATTGCAGTAACTCTAAGCAAAATGTGTCTATGTAGAAACTATAGCTTGTAAAATAAGGATATTTAACTCAGTACTCAAATGAAATATATGTGAAGAAGAACATTTGCAAGCAGAATAAGCTAGTCATTATTTTAATACATGATTCAAAAGTAAGGAAGAAAATACTTTTTTAAATGAATGATGACAATGAACTAATTCTGTCTCTGCAAATGCTTTCAGAGATCATTTATTTCTATTTAGTATGATGTAAAGTGAAGCTAGAAGAGTTTTTTTGTAACCATAATCCTACACCAATATCATCAACAACTTTAATGGAGTCAACTGTCAAAGTATATAAGGTAATATCTAGTCAATTTCTGTAACTTTTAAAAGTCCTTATTTCAAGTGGATCTTCACATCACAAAAATGAACTGTTTTGTTCTGTCCTGATTATATCTTCCTACTTTCCTCTCCAGTGTATGCCTTTCTTTCTTTGATATTTTTAAATTGTATTTAGATGTATATTTACTGACAAGTGAATATCATAGAAAATTTTACATTTGTTTGAAACACTGTAAGGGAATCATCAAAGATGGCATGATTTATATAGAAACATGAGTTACTATTGATCTAAAAGACTCATTCAGGAATGCATATCTCTAAAGATAAGAAAATGACAGTAAAAATCTTTCTTTTATTATATTCAAGAATTTCCAGAGAGCACAGACTATCTCTGTATGACCCGTTGGAGAAATGTGTAAGAAGAACAGGGAATTTTATTCTGATGAGAGAAAGAGATGGTTTTGAAAATGTGAGTATGCTGGAAGAGAACAGATAAACAAAAGATTGCATTTTCTTCCAGGAAACAGAGAGATCTGAATGACACAGTTGATCTGTTTTCTTCCTTGTATTCAATATGTGGCCCAAGACTATGAAATAGTAACACTCACCTTAGGGTAGGTCTATCTTCTTAGGCAATTGTTTTTGTAAATATATTTATAGATATACCCAAAGGTGAGTTTCCTTGTTAGTCCAAATATACTAAATGTGACAATGAAAACCATCACATATAATATCCAATAATGCTTGCCTTCATATACTTTTATGTGCTCCTGTTATTCTCATGGCACTGCTCACTTCCTGTGTATTTATGATTCTATTTATACATGCATATACTTGTAGGAAAAACTCAAAACAGGATTGGCTGAGAAAAACAAGAAGAGGTAGGAGCCTCACGTTTTCATCTATTCATTTAGAAATTTTTATAATTTTTATCATTCTACTAATGAGAGACAGCAAGAAGAGTAGCCTATCATCACTAGTCTGAAACCTTTGCCAGAGGAATAAAGTTACTACAAATACATACATACATATATATATATATATACATATATATATGTATATATATATATGGACTCATTTATAAAGTTGATATGATTTCTATAAATAATCTTTGGTTTATGATAGCTAAACTGTAGAGCATGCACACAACTATTATTTGGAAAATTTTCCCTTGCCATCATAAGTTTTCATTAATTGCAGGTGAGTGATAGACTCTTATTGTATAGATATGAGATTTTACAGAGGCAGGAAAACTACTTAGATCCAGGAAACCTAATACTGATCAGATTTTATTTATGCACAGTGAAATATTTGTTTAAACTTTGATTTTATTTAAGATTGATTCTACATCTTACTTTTGATGCAAAATATTTGTGAATATGAACCAAATTAAGGTTTGTGAACATCACAGAATTGATGACAAATGCTCTATCATTATATCTACATGGTTGAAGTATTTTCTTCTTATTATCTGTAATGTCAAATTTTAATTGTATAAGGAAAACTTTTCTTACTACAGAGTAAATACTCTCTACTAGTTTTACTTTCAGAGTAGGTAAATTTCTTTCCTCTTAAAATATGTACATTGAAGACAAACTACAATGTTTTGTTATCAAACTGATTTTATTGCAACCAACATGTAGTTAGTCATATATATAGAATGATTTAACCTTAGAATATAGGAAACTACAATTTTTCCAAATCTGTAAGCAATCCCAAATATTTTATAAGAATAATCTATGGACTCATGTGAAAATTGATGTAACCTTGAGTTTGATAGCTTTTTATTTCTATAATAACCTAGCCTATTTATACAGTATTAACAGCTGTCTGACCAGCAATTGTACAAAATAAAATTTAAAGTGTAGAATTTTGTAAATTTGTTGGTTTCAACATTCCAAACTTGAATGGACATTGAGTCATTTTGTAGATGTTTATTGTCAAATATGTTTCTTGTAAAAGTAAGATTCATTATATTCTCAGCAATTCCTAAGAAAGTAACATGTCTAAGTGTATTTTTAGAGATTTTTTTTTCAATCTTCAAATGCCCTAAAGAACAAGAGACCAAAATCCAAGGGACAGTTAATGTTGACGAGGATGTGGAGCAAGGGCACAATTTTCCATCACTGATACATATACAAACTTGTACAACCAGTCTGAAAATCAATTTGTTGGTTTCTCAGAAATCTTGGAATAGTTCTACCTCACTACCAATCTATACCACTCATTTCATATACCCAAAAGATGCTGCAAAATCCCACAAGAAGTTTTGTTCACCTATGTTCATAGTAGCATTATTTGTATTAGCCAGAAACTGAAAGCAACTTAGATGTCCCTTAACTGAAGAATGGTAGAGAAAATGTGGTTCATTTATACAATGAAACACTATTCAGCTATTAAAAATAAGGATATCATGAATTCTGCAGGATTGGAACTAGAAAACATCAACTTGAGTAAAGGAATTCCAGTCCCAAAGGACATGTATATTATGAACTCATGTCTAAGTGGATATTAGCCATAAATAGGGTAGTTTTGCTGTACTTTATTTTCTCTAAATATTCATACATAGTGTAAGATTGACACTTAATTTCACTTTTTCACATGGATAATTAGTTATTGGGAATTATTGTAACTCTCATATATCCCAGTATCTATTTTAAATGTAAATTGAACTTTCTTGTGCTACAAGTGCAATTCTGGCACCCTTGCCATAATTTCCAGTCCCTAGCTCCCTCCTACTTCTCAAGGTAACAGATTCAGATATCTGTTCTGTAGACTTCGCCCCTAAAAACACCAATTCAAAGAATAGCTAGATGTCTTACTCACACCAGGCATACACTAGTCACTAATGTCAAAATGTTATCTTCTCAGCTTTATCACCATACCTTCAAACAACCCACATTACTATGGCTAATGGCAAAAATACATGAGGAGGTCCTGTGTCCAGCAACAAAATCCACTAATCTTCTTCCCCACTTGTTTACCACCTGCTTTCTGAATTCAGGTTTATTATCATTATCACCTTCTCCTTCTCCTTCTCCTTCTCCTTCTCCTTCTCCTTCTCCTTCTCCTTCTTCTCCTCCTCCTCCTCCTCCTCCTCCTCCTCCTCCTCC
>NW_021604569.1:14290792-14304306 GCF_004785775.1 Grammomys surdaster | reverse complement strand
CTCCTCCTCCTCCTCCTCCTCCTCCTCCGCCTCCTCCTCCTCGTCCTCCTCCTTCTCCTTCTTCTTCATTATATGTAGTAGTAGTAGTCTCTCATACAATATATCACAATCCCATCCTCCCCTTCCTCTACTCCCTCTGCCACTCTCCATCTCTTCTCTTCGTCACATCAACTGTTTCTTCTTTTCTCTCCAGAAACTATCACGGCTGCTAGGGATATCGACTTAGCACAGCAGAAGAATATGTATTACGACCAGGTATTAATCCCCAAATCAAGGCAGCCCAGTAGGAAGAAAAGTGTTCCACAAGTAAACAAAACAGTTGGGGATAACTCTTCTTCCACTATTAAAAGTTCTACAAAGACACCAAGCTAAACAACCACAGCATATATGCAGAAAGACTGAGCAGAGACCAATGTGGGCTCTTAGATTGCCACCCTCAGTCTCTTTGAGCCACGATGAGCCCTGCTTAGTTGGTTCTGTGGGCTATGTTCTCCTGGACTCATTGCATTTTTGGCTTCTACAATCCTTCCTCCCTCTTTTCCTTGGGCTTCACACAGAGTCTCTGCCTTTCCTTATTCTTTGTACTGTTTCATATGCTCTATGGGACTCTCCACAGGATTATCTAACAACCTGTATTATATGTGTGTTGTCTCTGAGTCACATTAAACCTACCATATCACATAGAACATTTTTTTAGGCAAGAAATGTCTGAAATACTCATTATTTAAGAATTAGTAAACCATAGTCTAGGTATAGAATATTTACAAAATTATCTACCATATTACTTGATATTATGTGGAAAAGCATGCACTCATGGCACAGATAGAAAATTCTGGACAAAAATTCTGAAAAAACAAAATAGAAATGATAATGAAATTGAAGAATCCAACATGTCAAATAAGACTCTCTGCTGTATAATAGACCGTGTGCAATACAGAATATTGGGGCTTCAGGTTAAAATTCATGGTTAAGGAAAAAATTCAACAAAACATAAAAGACATATGACACACTATGAAAAGACCAATGCACGAGGAAAACAAACAATGCTAAGACTATGTCAAAGGCATAGAAATTATATTGGAAAAAAACTGACTTGAAGCTAACATCATTAGTCAGAAGGGATAAAGAAGGTCACTTCATAATGACTAAGGGGAAAATATATCAAGAGAACATTAAAATTCTATGTATTGAACATGTGCTACCCAGTTTCAAAAAACAAGTACTACTTAAAACTCCATATGATCTAACAGTCTTACTTTTAGGAATACACCCTAATTACTCTATCCCACTACAGAGATTCATCCTCATTCAGTTTCAGTGATGCTCCCATTCACAGCAGTTGAGAAATGCAATGAAGCTCAGTGACTACTATGGGACTGCGTAAGGGTATCCTGGGTCATGGTTGAGCAGGTGCCTAGAACCCCAAGACGCTGCAGACTCTGCATGGGATTCTGCGTGAGAACCGACAGGAGTTTGGCGCCCCCCCCCCCAATCCAGGATCCTGAAAAGCAGTCAAGGTTTCCATAGAATTACATTGTTCAGTCACATAGTCCAGGCTATAGGCCTCAGGCCCTAGGGATTTACATACTAATGAAGGCCAGAGGACAGAGCAAATTAAGCATGCCTCCCCCAGATCCTCCCCCAATCCTCCCCCTTTCTCCCTCCCTATATAGCTCAGTACTGCCCTGAGTTTTCGGGGGTACGCCTAGATCCATCTATCATCCACCATGACAATAAACCTTTTTGGAACCAAGGACTTCCTCATGTTATTGGGGCCTGCCGCCGTCAAAGCTTCTAGGCCGCTGGAACTATAGGGTTCCTCCTTAATGTGGGACCCGCCACAGAGTGGAAGCCCCTCCGGTGCCCTACTGCTGTGGCGGCCTCTAAATTTTCACCACAGGCTACAAGCTGAGAAGTGGATAGAGGATAAAGAAATCCTTGAACATACATACACGGGGACTATTGCCAGCTGTAAAAGGAAAAAAAATTATGAAATTAACAGGAAAATTGATAAATGTAGAAAATATTATACTTTGACTGAGATAACCCAGATCAAAAAAGACAACTTATGTGTGTATGTATGTTCTCTCTCAAATGGAGGTCCTGGCTTTGAGTTTTAATAAATAATTATGTATTTATGATGGCATGGGATTTTGTGGAAACAAAAAAATTAAGAAAGGAATCACAGATACTGAGGGAATTAAATTTAGATAACAAAGTAAACTATGGGGAAAATGGAAGTAGACATGTATACAAGAAAGCGTAAAGCATTTTAAACAGGCTTAAGGGAGAAAATGTGATAAAGACAAAATGGAGAGTCTAACAAATCTAAGGATGCCTAGAAAAGCCATGTAGAGGCCTAATGGTTTATAAAATCAAAACAAATAGTCTTCTCAAGGAAGCAGTGCATTGACTGGTTATCTAAGAAAATATACATAAAACTAGCATTATACAGATTGAGATTACATATGTAACAAGAATTAGTGAAAAAGAAGACATACATTTGAAATAGAGTAAGAACAGTTATATGGGAGGTTTTGAGGGAGAGAAGGAAAGCAGAAATTGATGTAATTGTTTTGATCTTAAAAAAATAAAAGAAATAATTTTTAAAAATCATTTGATAGAGGTGGTATTCTGCTTCCAGAAGTCTTAATACTTTAAGTAAAAATTTTAGTGCCACATATGGAAGATATTCTGTTTCAGAGAGACAGCAAAGGGCTTCTAAACTGCCAATAATACTGTGTATTATTTGTCCAGTAGAGCTAAAGGATGAGTACTATTGCTGTACTACCAGATACCTTGCAGAGAGAACATAGATATTAAGATTGTACTGATCCAGAAACTCCCAGCATGAAGGCTAGCATTCATAGTGCTGTGTGGTGCTATGCATATAGCTTGAGGAGAAAATGCTCACCAAACTGGAAAGCATGCTTTCAGTAATATAATATTTATCCACACCTGTAATATTGTGTTAAAATATTGCTGGTAACTAACTTCGTTGTGATTGGATTGCAACCCTTTCACAACCCTGCCTAAGAGAGAGAATACAGATCTAGTTAAGGCCTATATCTAGGGATGTACTAAGCCCATGGTGGTAGCAAACTAATTCCCTAAAGAGACACATTACCAAACTGCCTTCTGAACATGTATGCTTATACCCACAAAGTGGACCTGCTTTCAGCATGGGCCAGATAAACACTTTTGGACAGACTACCAGTTAATATAGAGCCTCATGTCTTATCAGAGAGCTAAAAATATGTGACAATTGTACATTCATCTTTAATTGTAACATCTATACTACTGTTAACATTCACATGGCTCAAGGCACTTCCTAGAAAAGATAACAGAAAAAGTGTAAAAGCTCTAAGCTAGCAAAGGCTATTATGAGCAAATCTGCCATCCAATCATCACCAAGCCTTAGCAATCATGAACACACAGCAACATTGGATATGTTTTCAAGATTGGGCCATGTAACACTGCACCGTGCAAAGATTAGGTGCTTACAAAGCCCCACCCCTTCCTGAGGAGCTATTGCCTCTTAGTGGTTGCTGTAGAGTGATGTGCCATTTTTCAACATTATATCTGCTAGGAAGAAGAAGTCAGAGAGAAATGAAAGAGATGACATGATAATAAGAGAGAATACAATTACAAAATAAAATTATAAAATATTGTATATCTGTACAATGTTTAGAATATTTTTTTCTTAATGCTACAAGTAATACATCATTTTTGTTTAGATCAAAGGCAGAAAATTCCAAATACTGATTCCTATAAACACTAGGAAGGTATTTCTCATAGTCTTTTAGTTAAAAACTTCAAGATGTAGATCATGTCAGATTTGCTTTTTGACGAAGGATAATTCCATACTATAAAACATTTAGCTTCTCATTAAAATATTGACTGATTTGTTTTTATGGCCCAATCAAATTCAAAAGGCTCAACTGATAGGTTTAAAGCGAAAAGCTTGTCTTGAAGTTTTAATACAAACAAGTAATCTATGAGGAATTTGGTTAGCATCATGCTATATCTGTAAATCATGTAATACACTATAAATATTTCTAAAGAAGTCTTCAAATTTTCAAAAACAAGATACTATTTTATTTGTTTATATTATCTTTAATGTTGTTCAACAATGCTTTATCTGTATTGCAAAAATATATTACCTCTAGTAAATATTATTTTCAAGTATTTTATTCTTTCTTTAAAGATTTTGTAATTTATTTTAGCTGAATGTGTCTGAGTATATGGATGTGAGCCATGTGCATGCAATGCCCTTGGAGTCCAGAAGAGGGAGATAGATACCAGAAAAGTAAATTTACAGGAATTTGTGATCCACCTGATATGGGTGCTAGGAACCAAGTTGGGTTTTGTGGGAGTGTAGCAAGTGATCTTTAACAGTGAGCTATCTCATTAGCCATAGCTTCTTCATGCTTTTACTATTGTAAAAGCAATTTTCATGTCTGAAACCTACTTTGTGTTCTTGCCTAATTGTGTTTATTGTATTGCATGTTCCTTGACTATTTGTGTGTATTGTATTGCTAGTCCCTCAACCTAGAGTTGACCTTAATACGTGCATGTAATTAAAATGCTACCAAAGCAAGATTGGGAAAAATAAAAATAAATAAAAAACATATTTATTTTTACAAAAAAAAGAAATTTAATTTTTGGTGTACTTTGATTTTAATAAAAATACCTTAACTTTAAGTACTATTAATTATTATTTTCACATATTCTTAAATATGTGATACTGTTACAAAACTGGTTTGCTGCTGTTTCATGTGTTTATTCGTATTTTTATACTGTTACTGTATATATTTGTTTTGTTTTGTAATAAAACAAGCCACATAGTTCAACTAGAGTTTGAATAACATTTAAAATATTTATCACATATATTGCTTTCCAATATTTTAAGGTATTTACATAGTTGGAAACTATAAAATTAATGAACATACACTTCTAAGAATTTTTTAAGTGCTTGAGTAGGTGAGGAAGAAAGGCATTTTGACCTATGATGAATTCCTCTGTGATTTATTCAAATTTATACTTGTCCTCAAACGTTTTGCTAATGATAGGTGATTCTAAAGGCTATGCTGCCTGAATTGGATGAGAAAAAAATACCTTCTGTGCCAAGTAGAACACAGATTTTCAACCTCATATTCTCTGAGTTAGTCACGCAATTTCCACACCTGTCATCTAAATTTACTTAGGAATTTCAGAAGAATAGGCAATTCTGATTTTGTTATTCTCCTCTTAAATTGGGTATTAGGAACTAAATTTTAAAGCAGTAGAACGACATAGAACATGGAAACAAGTTGAATCCAGATAACTAATGCTAAATTATTAAAATAAGTATAAATCATCAAGTTAGAATTACTTTAACTAGATTGTAATATTTAGTATTAACATATCCTGAATTATGATCCATTTCCCATTGTCTGGGTACATGAGATTTATGCAAACTCTAGATATATGATTTATTCTGATAGTTGTAAAAATGTTACTTCAAATTGCCGGTTTGCCTTACCATATAAGTATTCTTTTTCACGCAAATTAATGGTTGGGACTGATCAGATGTCTCAGAGATTGAGAACATTTTTCTGCCTTTCTCATGCAAAGAACAGAAGTTTGATTCTAACAACCATATGCTAGCTTACAATATCCAAAACTCTAGTTGAGGCTATCTAATGCATTTTTCTCAATTCTGTAGGCACCAGGCATGAATGCAGTGTATATACACACGTGGTCAAAGCACTCATATACAT
Organism: Grammomys surdaster; assembly: GCF_004785775.1. Taxonomy (NCBI): domain Eukaryota; kingdom Metazoa; phylum Chordata; class Mammalia; order Rodentia; family Muridae; genus Grammomys; species Grammomys surdaster. Next base: position 14,298,544 of record NW_021604569.1, on the reverse strand, counting down.
AGTATAAAATAAATAATATCAGAGTGGGATTCAAGTATATAGAGGAGCCAAGAAAACTGAGTTACATTTCAATGCTTCCTTAAAAATCACAAAAGTTAGACTGTAATAAAATAATGCTCAGCTTCATTGCTTGATGGTTTTCAAGATTCAAGAAAAAAGTAAATTTCTACTTGATGTACTATCCAGCATAATGTCATTGCTAATAGTGAAATCACGTTTGTGGCTATTATTTTCTTCTGCATATATATAAGTTGTGAGAATTCAATGTCCTATGAATCTAGACTAGAGATTTCTGGTTCTTCAACGATCATATTCTTATCCACTTCTGTACCTAATAATCCTTTCACATCTTGGCCACCTACATGTACATTTTAGAGTGTGGTGATTTTCTGAAAGGTAACCTGTGTAGCATTCAGTTGTACAACAATAGAGAGAAGGATCTTTTCATTATGATTCCAATAACCACCATCTACTAGATTATATCTTTGTCAATATTAGGACAAAGACTGCATAGCAATGGTAAAGGGATTTAGTAGTATTCAAGTAGCTAGTTAGGAAAATAAATTAAACGTCTCTTTACACAGTAGAAAAAAGTATTCATGGCATATATATATATATATATATTTATATATATATATATATATATTAGACATATCTACTTGTTGGAAAAAAAACTCTTACAGATCAATGATGAGAAATAAATTAATAATAATATGCTTAAAGTATGTTCCAATAATATACACATGTAATACAAGAAAATAAGGAGAGCAAACCTAACATTGTAGACTCCACACCAGCAAGGCACATGAAGTTGTGAAGTTGTAATCTGTCTCAGAATGTGAATGTTTACATGTGCAGTAGAGCCAAAGGAGAACATACTTAAGTCCCTGGTTTCAATTCCTAGGACTGCAAAACTTTGTTGGTTAAACCGTTGAGGATACATGTCACAAAATGATGTACTCAAGCACACACACATACCTCTTCATTCTTTGTCATCAGGAAGATACAAATACAATTAATATTGAGTTACCAGGATACAACCATCAAATGTCTTAAGTATTACAGAAATAATTTCAAGTACTATTGAGAATATAGAACCTTTTTTTTTACTTTTATATACCAAAAATTTAGGATGGAGAGCTCTCCTATGTGTTTTCTTTATAATCTCTTCTCAGTATTTCCCCATTCCATTGCTAAAAGTCCCTACCTAATATATTTGCCATGACATTTCTTTTTGATCATGATATGTGCATCTTGTATCTAACATCATAACTGGAGATAAATATTTTTCCTGGTATTTTCATAGTATCATATTTTTACTTTAAAAGATATAAGTAATATTTGTGTTTCTGTTTCATACTTAATACTTCATCCTGAATCATTAATGGCACTGATGAAAATGCTCTGCTTTGCATAAACAAGAAGAACAAAAAGGCACTTTGATAGACAGAGTTGGTAGTAATGAGCACGCTGTTCCAAGGTATTCAATAATAAAACACAGTCCTATGCTGGCCACTCTTAATATATCTCAAGCATTCATAGATACTACATGTCATAGGACTCTGGACTGGCTTGGTGTACTACTTATTTTCATAGTTTTTTTTTTCTTAACTTCTGTTTCTCATAGTTATTCTCAAGATTATTTACATTATTATTGGCTATATAAGTATATACTGGCTATATAAGAATATATTGGCTATATAAGTATATATTGGCTATATAAGAATATATTTTAGTCACCAATTTTAGTTTTTGTACTAATTACACAGAATTTAAGTTAGAGTGGTTTGATAGTGAATTAAATATTTAATAAGATCTTATAGGTATCTTTTTAAAAATCTACTATACTTGTGTTTATTTTCTCTTATTAGTAATTACTGTATTTTTGGATACACCGCTACTTTTGATTTTTAAGATTATATAGGTAGATGACCAATAATTAACTTCGTCCTTTTTACTTATAGTGTCAGTCTAGTATCTTTAGGGTGAAACCTAAGGAGAAACTTAGATTCTTTGGATTTTTCAATGCCAGTTGTATCACCAGCTCAGATAGGTTAGGGTCTTCCCAAACATTTGTTTCCTGTTGAAAAAATACAGAACTTTCTTTTCAATGACCCTTTTCTTTGAAGAGTGTATACTGGTCAGAACCCAGCCTAACCAGCAGTCTCCACAGAGGAGACTGATTCTAAGATCAAGAGGATACGGGAATTTGTAAAGATGTAAGGCCTTTTTGGAAGTGTACTAAAAGCCTTTGGGACATATATGACCTAGATGACCTGGGGACAAAGGCCAACATATTGATTGTCATCTAACCTACTTATCTTGACTGGCTTTAATCTACAAATAGAGCTATTGAACATCTAGTTGGCCAGGTACAGCAATCTTGAAGAACAAACAGTGGCCAGTAACTTTTTTATTGTGGAACATTTTGAGAAAGTCTGACAAAACCAAATAGATTTTAAAACAAATTTTTACTCCTTTAAGACTCTGCTTTTAAAAAGTAGTTAAATTCAACAGAAAAAATATAGTAATAATGGTAATTATAATGATAAAGTAAAATCTATGTGTTTAAAGCATTTGAGAAACTTGATATTATATTGAAAACCACAAAAGTGCATTTAAAACATAGAAAATTGGGACATTACTATAAACATATTATAATAGCATATGTTTGAAAGTTACATATAGAGGAAAAATATATATTCATTATCTGGAGCCAGAAAAGCAGAAATATAATAATAAATAATTACATGAATCCAACATCCATGGACATGGAAACAGTAATAAATAATCTGACATCATCAGGCTATATATTTTAGAAAACATTGAAAAAATATATTTCAAAGCTTAGACCTTAACTGATGGATCCAGAGAAGGCAAACAAATGAAAAGGTCTATTTCATGTAGACTGAAGTTAAAGATATAAGCTTACTTGTGCTGTATTTGAATAGCAGCTATCACCACCATTCGCATATATTTTGAGAAGAGACTTGGCAGAATTTTAAGAAATACAGGTTGTTTTTCCTTTTCAAGAGTTGTGGCTCAAATTCCTACAGTTCTTTTTAATACGTTACAATGGCAAGTCAGAAGTGAGAAAATGTACCTGTTCTATATTGAGACACTGTATCAAACACCAGAATTTCTATTACCGTGTCTCCCCAAGACATTGGCTAGGGACATGAGGTTCAACTAAACACAACATCTGAAAGAGACTTCAGGTATGATGTTTAAAAATGGCATCCCTCTTTATGATAGTGGAATGAAACTCTGAACCTGTTAGTAAGCCCTAATTAAACATTGTCCTATATAGCAGTCTCCTTGGTCATAGTGACTATTTACATCAATCAAAGTCTAACTAATACACACATACACACACACACACACACACACACACATAGACACTCACAGAGAGAGAGACAGAGAGACAGAGAGACAGAGACAGAGAGAGAGAGAGAGAGAGAGAGAGAGAGAGAGAACATATTCCAGGCAGCTAGAAGAAGGATCTCCAAGCCTACACTCACTGTGACACATTTCCTCCAAAGAAGGCCAGACTTCAATAACCTCCTAATAGTGCCATTCCATGGGCCAAGAAAATTCAAATTTTATACATATTCATGATCTTTATCTATTCTTTGAAATTTACTCCATATTTGGGTATATTCTGGCACCAATAAAATAAATTTAAAATATATCAATGGAATAAAGACTAGAGAGCACACTTGTAGTTCAAAGGTATAAAGTAGCTAATTGAACAAAAATTTAGCAGTATAAAAAAAGATCAATGAATCTGTGGATGTAACTAAGTAGTAAAATGCTTGAATCACATAGAGTAGATTGAGTGTTTGATGCTGAGGAGACAACATTGTGTGTATTCCAAAAGTGAAAAAAAAAACCTCTAGGTAACTCTAAAATGATTTGGAAAATATTAAACTGTATTATGCATATGAAATTATAGAATGTTGTGCATGAATTTGAATAGAGGAAATTCTATATTTTGCCAATTGATAAGATGTTTAGAGGAACTTTATAGGACATCATTTTGATGAATTCAGCTCAGAGAAATGATTGGACATTATATGAATCTAGAAGAATATAAGCAGAGAAGATTTCTTCATCTCTGTAAACCTTAACTAGATCAGTTCTGACTTTCTGAAATAAGTGTCTTCCTCATCTATTACTGAAGCACAGAGAAAGCAAAGCAAAATACAGATAGAACAAGAAACACAGTTGGAGTTTGTTCTTTTTTTTTTTTTTCATGTCTTGCGTTAGCAGATAACAGAGACAAGTATAGACCACAGGGACTTTCGTAAACTCTTCCAACTTCAGAACATGAACTGGACAACTGAGCATGAACAGAATAACATAGAAATAAATTCCATGATAAAAACATGCATGTAGTAGAATTTAAAGTTTTTGAAGTAATTTCAAGAGAAATACCATTATGATAGAGAACAATGTGAAATTGAATAGGAATAAGAGAAATGGGCAATAAGGTAATAATTATCTTTACATCTAAAATACACTTGAGACTGATTGCTCTACTGGGACATAGTGGAAAGGATTACTGCACTTCTGCTCATCAGCAGGACACTTCTTCCAGGAGATCATAGAGACAATGCTGAAAGGAGAGTGCCATGGGTGGAGGTCAGTTGGTCTGATGAAGGCTATGGTAGTTCATCAAGTGGGCAAGATTCCAGGAAAAGTCCAGAGTGCCAGTTGTTAGCATCCTTTCTAGGCTCTGCCCTACAGTTACTGGGCAACAGCTAGGTATGCCTGGCTTACTATAAAAGGGAATGTTCACTCCTCCCTCTCCCTCCTATGTTTTTACTCCCTGCCTATTCTCTCCCTAACCCTATTCTCCCCCCATGAATGTATCTATGTATCCATGTGTTCCTTGCCCTCCACCTCTCCCTCTGTCTCTCTGTCTCTCTGTCTCTCTGTCTGTGTGTGTGTGTTTGTCTGTCTGTCTGTTTCTCTCTCTCTCTCTCTCTCTCTCTCTCTCTCTCTCTCTCTGTCTTCCCTTCTCAACCCCACTTCCCATACTCTAAATAAAATCTATGTCATTCCATTTTCTACAGTATATCTGTCATATGGCTGGTACCTCACAGGGAATGAGTGTCTCAGCATGGGCCCACTAAGGCATCCTTCCCACCTTATCATATTGAATCTCTAGCAAAACATATCCTGGTCTCTTTTCAATTTTATAAAACACAACACCAGTAGTATTTAGAACATTTGTGAACATTTTCTAGAACACTCCTAGAGCACTTGTGTCAAACCGGGCTCTGATAATTTAATTAATTGAACCTCTGTGCTATAGTAGACATTAATAAAATACAAATCTAACTACTAATGTTTTAACATATGGTATAATTCATTTATATTTTCATAAGTATAAAAGATAAGAATACTTTCTACAGTATTTGCAAAAGGTAAATAACATATGTGAATTTAGGAATATAGTTCTAAATTTAGGAATTTAGGAATATTGGAAATGGTATTTAAGAAAAAAAGTGTGCAGTGAAAATTTACAAAGTACTCCAGATGATAGAATTCAATGTATAAGAATACCATAAGACCTCTCTATTGATAAAATACTACATTTAAAGGTGTGATTCTATGATTTCAGTTTTAGGCCTTACTGAAGAAGGCCTAAAACTGGTACTATGATCTATCTTTAAAAAGTAAGAACACAATGGCTGGAAAGATGGCTCACGCATTTAAAACACTAACATCTTTTCTAGAGGTCATGAGTTTGGTCCTCATGACCTACTTCTGGTAACTCCAGCTCCAAGAGATGATAGCTTATAACTGTATAAATCCAGCTACAAGGGATATGGTGTCTCTATTACCTTGTGTAAATTCCTGCATTCACACACACACACACACACACACACACACACACACACACCTAAATAAAGATAAAATCTAAAAACAAAAGACTAAGGCAACTAAGTTAATCATCAATAGTAATCAACTAGATAGTGGCTAAATAACAGTTCTTTGTATGTAGATTTTCTCCCAATGGAGAAAATTTAGCATAATTTTAAGGTAACTCTGGAGTTTGGCTCTAACATATTCAATGTAAGTTTGACTAAGCATAAAAATGTTTCAATGGCTCAAATAAAATGATCCTGTACAAAATTGCAAAAAGTATCATATATTTTTATTTTATTTCATAGTATACATGTAATACTGATTTTGGAGGAGCAATTCTTTTATTGATGTGTTAGAAACATTAAGGAGAGAATGTTAACTTGCAAAAGAACATTAATAGTACAGAATAGTTTTATGATAATTATTTTTAAATTTATGGGAAAGCCTGCCTGTATGTATATGTACCATTTGCAGGCTTTATAGCTATGGAAGCCAGAAATGGGTGTCAGATCCTCAGAACTGGACTTGGCCATGGCTCAGAGCCACTAGGTGGGTGCTGAGAATTGAACTTGGTTTCTTTGCAAGAGCAACAAGTGCTGTTAATCTCTAAGCAAGCTTTCTATCACCTAACTGAATAGAATAATTTAATAATAATAATAATTTAATAAATTAGCTTTAAAAAGTCTTAGAAATTCATCAATATTTCCAGAGGATATGCAAAATTTTTCTGAAGAGCAGAGAGGGTAAAAGGTATATGAAAGAAAAGACCAACAAAGAATTCAGCAACTTTACAACAGAGCCAGATTAATATGAGAAACAATATGAAGGAGAGGTTCGTAGATTAGGAAGTCATTGCATGTTTATTGAGAGGAATTATTATAGAGAGAGTTAGAGAGATGGGCTTAGAAATAGGAACTGTAAGCTTCCTTTGTTTGCTTGTGATAGGTTGATTCTGGGAATTACAAATAGAGGAAATTCAGCTAAAGAAGAAACTAGCTTATGTCTCACTATTATTGGGAGTCAGTAGAGTGGGAAGTGGTAAGAATCTAGGGAAACAAATTACTTTTGTTTTCAAATGGCCATTACTGATATTGTATGAAATTATTATCATTTAAACAAACTAGAAGAGAGTTATCAAATGTCCTGCTCATGAACAATAGGGATAAAAGCCAAAGGAACAAACCATGAGCCATGTTTTAAAAAAAATCAATTAATATGCCAGAAAAAGAAAATGGGAGTTCTTGAAGATTTTCTTTTATAGTTTCTTTGAACTTTAAATGTATCAATTATGAATAGACTCCATTTATTAAATGAAACATATTGCATTGTCTGTGAATAATTCTTTTATTCTTCAGTACCATCTGCTTCTAAATGTTCTCTATGGAATTTCTGTCCACATATGATTGGACTCTTCCTGTATTCTCATCATTGGTTCAAAACACTTGGACAGTATATGCTCCTCTGGCTACTCTTCCTATATCCCTAACTTATATAAAATATTCTGTATATTATATGCCAAATGCAATAATCCTTAAAATAAAAACAACTAAGAATTGATAAAATATAAAATATTGAGCTACAATATTTACTGCAAATTTCTGAGTTTCATAAAAGTTCAAGCTACAACTTTCATTATCTCCTTGCATATTTCCTGAATGTTTTATAGGGAAGGAGGCTTCAAAGAACAACAAAGTTTTCTTGCTCCTCCTTTCTGGAGGTTTATAAGCTATGAATATTTGAAATAGAGACAGAAACCAGAATTAGTAGACATCTGGGACCTGAATGTAAAATATATTATTTTTATTGATTTGACATTCTTTTTAGAGAGAGAGAGAGAGAGAGAGAGAGAGAGAGAGAGAGAGAGAGAGAGAGAGA
>NW_021604569.1:14228126-14290782 GCF_004785775.1 Grammomys surdaster | reverse complement strand
AGAGAGAGAGAGAGAGAGAGAGAGAGAGAGAGAGAGAGAGAGAGAGACAGTTGGTCTACATAGCTCTGACTATCTTAGAACTCACAGAGACCTGCTTGTCTTTGTGTACACCCTGAGACCTGGCTCTAAAATAAATTTTTACAAGGAGGCCACTGACTTTTTAACCCACCTGCCTTATGTTATTCAAGGTCCTCCACAGATGTAGTCACAAACTAGAGAAGGGATACTTACTTTTTTAATAATGCTGAGAGTCAATTTGAAAAGATCACATTGGCAACAAATCACAGGCCATGTCTGTGAAAATTTTTAGAACGAATAAATTGAATTCTGAAGACTTATCTTAAATATGGATGGTTGATCCCATAAGCTGTGTTTCTAAACTCAATAGAAAGATCAAACTGGGCTCAGCAGCAGCATTTCCCTTTCAGCTTTCAAACTGAGCATGCAATGTGACACTATCTCTCATACTCCTGTCATTATGGCTTCCCCATGACAATGAACTGAATCTCCTCTTAAAAGGCAAGGCAAACTAAATCTTGACTTCCATAAGTTGTTTTATCTCATGCATTTTGTCATCCAACAAAACCTGATCCATGACAGATCTAATAAGCCATGCTTAATAATCTTTCCATAATAGGCAAAATGAGAACAATTGATAATAAAAACACATAAAGTTTAGTAATAACCCTACCCTTATGTTTGCACTTTTGACACTTGAGTTGGGTTTAAGACAATGGTTCTCAAGCTTCTTAGTGCTGCAACACTTTAATTATTATTAATTATTATTTAATTATTCATGTTGGGGTAACCTCCAATCATAAATTTATTTTCATTGTTACCTCTTTTTTTTTCTTTTTTTTTCTTTTTTTTTATTGGATGATTTATTTACATTTCCTATGTTGTCCCCTTACCCCATCCCCCACCACCCCCACGGAACCCCCAATCCCCTCGCCCCTCCTCCTTCTTCTCTGTGGATGTAACCTCTATCTACACCCCCCCACTCCCACCTCCCCACCCTCAAAATTCCCACCCCCTGGGGCATCCAGCCTTCATGAGGTCAAGGTTCTCTTCTTCCACCTATGCCCAGCAGGGCCCTCCACTTTTACATATTCAGCTGAAGCCCTGGATCCCCCCCTAAGTGCTCCCAGGCTGGTGGTTTAGACCCTGGGAGCTGTGGTTGGTTGGTATTGTTGCTCTCCTCATGGTGCAACAAACCCTTTCAGCTCCTTCAGTCTTCACTCTAACTCCTCTATTGACAACCCCATGATCAGTTCAATGACTAGTTGTGAGCATCTGCCTCTGAATATGTCTGACTCTTGAAGGCCTCTGAGGAGATATCCATATCAGGCTCTTATCAGCATGCACTTCCTGTCTTCCACATCAGCATCTACCTTTGGTGATTGCACATGGGATAGATACTCAGGTGGGGCGGTCTTGAGACGGCCCCTCCTTCAGTTTCTGTCCCTCACTTTGTCTCCATATTTGCTCCCTTGAGTATTTTGTTGCTCCTTCTAAGAAGGACCGAATCACCCTCACTTGGTCTTCCTTCTTTATGGGCTTCATGTGGCCTGTGAGTTGCATCTTGGGCATTTCAAGGTTCTAGGCTAATATCCAATAATCAGTGAGTGAATACCATATGTCTTCTTTTGTGATTGGCTTACCTCACTCAGGATGATAATTTCTAGTTCCATCCATTTACCAAGGAACCTCTCGAATTCATTGTTTTTAATAGCTGAGTAATACTCCATTGTGTAAATATACCACATTTTTTGAATCCATTCCTCAGTTGAAGGACATCTGGGTTCTTTCCAGCTCCTGGCTATTATAAATAAGGCTGCTATGAACATAGTTGAGCATATGTCCTTGTTATATGTTCGAGCATCTTCTGGGTATATGCCTAGGAGTGGTATAGCTGGATCCTCGGGTAATGCTATGTCCAATTTTCTGAGGAACCGCCAGACTGATTTCCAAAGTGGTTGCACCATCTTGCAGTCCCACCAACAATGGAGGAGTGTTCCTCTTTCTCCACACCCTCGCCAGCATCTACTATCACCTGAGTTTTTAATCTTAGCCATTCTGACTGGTGTGAGATGGAATCTCAGGGTTGTTTTTATTACCTCTTAACCACAATTTTGTTACTGTTATGAATTTTAATGTGAATATCTGATATGAAGTAGATCTGGTATATGAGCTTTGTGATAGGGTCATTCAACTCCAAAGAGGGTGTAGCCCTCAGGGTGAAAACCGATGGCTGAATCAGAAGAATCAGGAAATATTAGAAGAGCTCGCATTTTTATATGGTTTTTCCTTCTTTCTGTATGGCTGGGGGTCAGTCAAATATTGCTAGCCAGTGATAGAAAAATGAGATAGCTGAATATAAGATAAATTCAAATTCTACAAGGACAGATACATTTCCCCACTATTTCATTCATGGGGAGAAATATTCCTATGTCTGAAACAAGGTTCATGTAATTAGGTGTGAGGTTTAAAATTCACTCAGCCTTTGTAACTGTTTATAGGCAACATTTATCTACAAAGTTTTAGCTTTAATCTCAGTAGAGCTGGCACAAACAATATGTCATATTTTATGAAACACATCTCACTATGGAGTGCAGGGTAACCTCAACTTTGTAGTCTTATTGCTTCAATAAGACTAATAATGCTAATAAATGCTAGAAATATCAGCAAGCAACAAAATGCTCAATCATGATTTCAATCTTGGCAACACTTCACTTGTCTCTAATAAAAGTATCTGATGGTTACTGACTGGTGGATTGATCTTTACTGTGTTCCATCATTAGATGGGATCCGAACTAATTAGATGGTCTGAACAAATTCTAAATAAAGGGAACAGTTAAGTAGCAGATGCCAAGGTATTAGTATCAGTTAGAGACATTATATTCCATTTTAGACAAATGGTGGGTACAGAAAGAGTCTTATTTTAGGCCAGTCCTCCCAGGTGTTTACTCTTGTATTTTAGTTCTGTTGTACTAAGAGTACTGCTCTAACATCTCAAAAATATTTTTCAGTTTCTTTTTTCATTAGCTGTACTTCTGTAGAAATATAACATTTTTAAAGATTTACAAAATTATATCCAACAGAGAAAATATAGAAAAAATTATTTTAAAAGGTAAGTAGTTGTTTATTTTAATAACAAATGTGCAATATCCTTTAACACAAGGTACTGCTTGCAATTAATCAATGTAACAACACTGTTAATTACATGTGCATGAATATATAAGCATAATACTGGAAAGGGTTATCAGATCTAGCAGTTCTGGTTTGGGGATGCCAGCCTTGTAAAACATTTATTATAAATAGTAAACAATTTAAGCCATTCGCTTCTTCATTATCTTATTTAAGATATTTCTAGGATAGCTGGGGAAAATATGCTAAAACTATACAATAAATAGTAATTATATCATCACATATTTTTTTCTGTTTTACAGTATTTGTAAAGTTTTAACATTTGTAGTTCTTTTACATATATCTGTTTATCTCTTGTCCATCTAGTGACCTCAGAGGCCAGAAGAGAGCATCAAGTCTAGAACTGGAATTACAGAAGGTTGTGAGATAGCATGTAAGTGCTGGGAATTGAATGTAGGTCCTTTAGAAGAGCCTCTAATGCTCCCAACTACTGGTCCATATCTCTAGTCCACTTTTGGATTCCTTACATATACTAAACTTCTGAGTGAAAACAGATAAGTCTTTGAGAATATTTTTATGATATTTAAAACTACCTCAATGTATAAAGAAGCAGGTAAATGTGTACACACACACACACACATAAACAAACACACACATGCAGGCACATGTTTCAAGTATTTTCCTCCTTCCAGGTTTCCCCTCTGTAAACCCTCTATCCTATGCCTCTTCCCACTGCTTCTATGAGGGAATTTTGTCACACACCAACCTTATTCTGTCTCACAGCCTTAGCATTCCCCTACTTTGGGACATCAAGTCTCCACAAGATCAAGGGCCTTCCCTCCCATTCAAGTCAGATAAGGCAATCCTCTGCAACAGGAGAAGCAGGAGCCATGGGACCCTCCATGTGTATTCTTTGGTTGGTGATTTACTTCCTGGGAGCTCTGAGGGACCTGTTGGTTGATATTTTTGTTTTTCTTATAGGGTGGCAAACCCCTCCAGTTCCTTCAGTCCTTCCCCTAAATCAGATTTTGGGGTCTCCATGCTCAGTCTAATGGTTGGCTACAAGCACTTGCATTTGTGTTGGTCAGGCTGTGGCAGAGCCTCTCAGGAGCCAACCATACCAGGCTCCTGTCAGCAAGTGCTTCTTGTCATCAGCAATAGAGTCTGGGTTTGGTGTCTGCATTTTGGATGGATCTGTAGGTGGGGCAGTATCTGAATGGCATTTTAGTCTCTGTTCTGCTCTTTGCCCCTGCATTTCCTTTGGCCAGGAACATTTCTGTGTTAAATTTCTGAGATAGGTGGTTGTCCCCTCCCCTCAACTAAGGTCCATGCCTAACCTCTGGATATGGTCTTTACAGGTCCTCTCTCCACTTTTATGGGTATTTCAGGTAATTTCATCAACATTGGGTACTGGGAGCTTCTTGCTTTCCCTATATCAAGAACTTTCTAGTGGCTATGCCCAGTTCCACATTCCCAACTGTTACACACCGTTCAATTTCCTGACCCTTGTAACTTCTCCCCAGTCTCCTCCCATACCTGATCCTGTCCTTTTTCCATCACTTTTCCTACCCATCCAAGGTCCCCCTCTTTCTATATATCCCATGATTATTTTGTTCCCCCTTCTTTTTTTATTTATATTTCATATGTTATACCCTTACCCCATGCCCCACCCACCCAGGAACCCCCCTATCACCTCACCCCTCCTCCTGCTTCTCTGTTGGTGTACCTCAACCTATCATCCACACTCCCACCCCACCCTCAAATTCCCACCCCTTAGGGTGACCAGCCTTCATGAGACCAAAGATCTCTTTTCCAACCTATGCCCAGCAGGGCCCTCCACTCTTACATATACAGCTGAAGCCGTGGATTCCCCCCCCCCAAGTGCTCCCAGGCTGGTGGTTTAGACCCTGGGAGCACTGGTTGGTTGGTATTGTTGCTCTCCTCATGGGGCCACAAACACTTTCAGCTCCTACAGTCTTCACTCTTACTCCTCCATTGGGAACCCAATGATCAGTTCAAAGGTTAGCTGTGAGCATCTGCCTCTGAATATGTCAGAGTCTTGCAGACCTCTGAGGAGACATCTATATCAGGCTCTTATCAGCATGCACTTCCTGACTTTAACATCAGCATCTACCTTTGGTGAATGCACATGGGATGGATACTCAGGTGGAAAGGTCTTCAGATGGCCCCTCCTTCAGCTTCTGTCCCTCACTTCGACTCCATATTTGTTCCCTTGAGTATTTTGTTGCTCCTGCTAAGAAGGGCCAAATCAGCCCCACTTGGTCTTCCTTCTTCACGAGCTTCATGTGGCCTGTGAGTTGAATCTTGAGTGTTTCAAGGTTCTGGGCTAATATCCAGTAATAAGTTAGTGAATACCATGTATGTTCTCTTGTGATTGGTTTACCTCACTCAGGATGATACTTTCTAGTTCCATCCATTTACCTAGGAATTTCTTGAATTGATTGTTTTTAATAGCTGAATAATAATCCATTGTATAAATGTACTACATTTTTTGTATCCATTCCTCAATTGAAAGACATCTGGTTTCTTTCAGCTCCTGGCTATTATAAATAAGGCTGCTATGAACATAGTTGTGCATGTATCCTTGCTATATATTAGAGCACCTTCTGGGTATATGCCTGGGAGTGGTATAACTGGATCCTCAGGTAATGCTATGCACAATTTTCTGAGGAGCCGCCAGCCAGACTGATTTCCAAAGTGGTTGTACCATCTTGCAATCACACCAACAGTGGAGGAGTGTTCCTCTTTCTCCACATCCTCGCCAGCATCTACTATCACATGAGTTTTAATCTTAGCCATTCTGATGGTGTGAGATGGAATCTCAGGGTTGTTTTGATTTGCATTTCCCTAATGACTAAGGATACTGAACATTTCTTTAGGTGCTTCTCGGCCATTCGAGTTTCCTCAGTTGAAAATTATTTGTTAAGCTCTATACCCCATTTTTTAATAGGGTTATTTGGTTGTCTGGAATCTAATTTCTTGAGTTCTTTGTATTCATTGGATATTAGCCCTCTAGCAGACGTAGGATTGGTAAAGATCTTTTCCCAATTTGTTGGTTGTTGTTTTGTCCTATTCACAGTGTCCTTTGCCTTACAGGAAAATTGCAATTTTATGAAGTCCCATTTGTCAATTCTTGATCTTAGAGCATATGCCATTGGTGTTCTGTTCAGGAACTTTTCCCCTGTGCCTAAGTATTCAAGGCTCTTCCCCACCTTCCCTTGTCTTAGTTTCAGTGTATCCGATTTTATGTGGAGGTCCTTTACCCACTTAGATTTGAGCTTTGTACAAGGAGAAAAGAATGGATCAATTTTCATTCTTCTACATGTTGTCCTCCAGTTGAACCAGCACCATTTGTTGAAAATGCTGTCCTTTTTCCACTGGACAGTTTTAGCTCCTTTGTCAAAGATCAAGTGACCATAGGTGTGTGGATTCATTTCTGGGTCTTCAATTCTATTCCATTGATCTTCCTGCCTGTCTCTGTACCAATACCAGGTAGTTTTTATCACTATTGCTCTGTAGTACAGCTTGAGGTCAGGGATGGTGATTCCTCCAGAAGTTCTTTTATTGTTGAGAATAGTTTTCACTATCCTGGGTTTTTTGTTATTCCATATGAATTTGAGAATTTCCTTTTCTTACTCTGTGAAGAATTGAGTTGGGATTTTAGTGGGAATTGCATTGAATCTGTAGATTGCTTTTGACTAAATGTCCATTTTTATTATATTAATCCTGCCAATCCTTGAGCATGGGAGATCTTTCCATCTACTGAGATCTTCTTCGATTTCTTTCTTCAGGAACTTGAAGTTCTTGTCATACAGGTCTTTCACTTGCTGGGTTAGATTCACACCGAGGTATTTTATATTATATGCGATTATTGTGAAGGGTGTCATTTCCCTAATTTCTTTTTCAGTCTGTTTATCTTTCATGTAGAGGAAGGCTACTAATTTGTTTGAGTTGATTTTATAACCAGCCACTTTGCTGAAGTTGTTTATCAGGTTTAGGAGTTCTCTGCTGGAAGTTTTGGGGTCGCTTAAATATACTATCATATCATCTGTAAATAATATTTTTACTTCTTCCTTTCCTATGTGTATCCCTTTGACTTCTTTTTGTTGTCTAATTGCTCTGGCTAGGACTTTAGGTACTATATTGAATAGGTAGGGGGAGAGTGGGAAGCCTTGTCTAGTCCCTGATCTTATTGGGATTGCTTCAAGTTTCTCTCCATCTAGTTTGAAGTTGGCAACTGGTTTGCTGTAAATTGCTTTTACTATGTTTAGGTAGGGGCCTTGAATTCCTGATCTTTCCAAGACTTTTATCATGAAGGGATGTTGAATTTTGTCAAATGCTTTCTCAGCATCTAGTGAGATGATCATGTGGATTTTTTTCTTTGAGTTTGCTTATATAGTGGATTACATTGATGGATTTCCGAATATTGAACCTTCCTGCATTCCTGGGATAAAACTTACTTGATCATGATGGATGATTGTTTTGATGTATTCTTGGAATCGGTTTGCTAGAATTTTATTGAGTATTTTTGCATCGATATTCATAAGGGAGAATGGTCTGAAGTTCTCTTTCTTTGTTGCGTCTTTGTGAGGTAGGGGTATGAGTGTAATTTTTGCTTCATAGAACGAATCGAATCGGGTAGTGTTCCTTCTGTTTCTATTTTGTGGAATAGTTTGAAGAGAATTGGTATTAGGTCTTCCTTGAAGATCTGATAGAATTCTGCACTAAAACCATCTGGTCCTGGGCTTTTCTTGGTGGGGAGACTTTTAATGACTGCTGCTATTTCCTTAGGGGTTATGGGACTGTTTAGATGGTTTATCTGCTCCTGATTTAACTTTGGTACCTGGTATCTGTCTAGGAAGTTGTCCATTTCATCCAGGTTTTCCAGTTTTGTTGAGTATAGGCCTTTGTAGTAGGATCTGATGATTTTTTGAATTTCTTCAATTTCTGTTGTCATGTCTCCCTTTTCAGTTCTGATTTTATTAATTTGGATACTGTCTCTGTTCCCTCTGGATAATCTGGCTAAGGGTTGATCTATCTTGTTGATTTTCTCAAAGAACCAGCTCCCGGTTTTGTTGATATTTTGTGTTGTTCTTTCTGTTTCTATTTGGTTGATTTCAGCCCTGAGTTTGATTATTTCCTGCCTTCTACTCCTCTTGAGTGTATTTGCTTCTACTTGTTCTAGACGTTTTAGGTTTGCTGCCAAGTTGTTAGTGTGTGCTCTCTCCAGTTTCGTTTTGTAGGCACTTAGAGCTATGAGTTTTCCTCTTAGCACTGCCTTCATGGAGTCCCACAAGTTTTGGTATAATGTGTGCTAATTTTCATTAAATTCTAAAAAGTGTTTAATTTCTGTCTTTATTTCTTCCTTGACCAAGTCATCATTGAGTAGAGATTTGTTCAGTTTCCATGTGTGTGTGGGTTTTCCATTGGTTTTGTCATTATTAAAGACCAGTCTTAGTCCGGGGTGATCTGATAAGATGCAAGGGATTATTTCAAACTTTTAGTATCTGTAGAGGCCTGTTTTGTGACCAATTATATGGTCTATTTTGGAGAAGGTACCATGAGGTGCTGAGAAAAAGGTATATTCTTTTGTTTTAGGATGAAATGTTCTATAGATATCTGTTAAGTCCATTTGGTTCATAAGTTCTGTTAATTTCAAAGTGTCTCAGTTTAGTTTCTGTTTCCGTGATCTGCCCATTGCTGAGAGTGGGGTGTTGAAATTCCCCACTATTATTGTGTGAGGTGTAACATGTGTTTTGGGCTTTATTAAAGTTACTCTTATGTATGTAGGTGCCCTTGCATTTGGAGCATAGATGTTCAGAATTGAGAGTTCAACTTGGTAGATTTTTCCTTTGATGAGTATGACGTGTCCTTCCTTATCTTTTTGGATTACTTTTAGATGAAAGTCAATTTTATTTGATATTTGAATGGCTACTCCAGCTTGTTTCTTGGCTCCATTTGCTTGGAAAATTGTTTTCCATCTTTTTATTCTGAGGTAGTGTCTGTCTTTGTCACTGAGTGTGTTTCTTGTTTGCAGCAAAATTCTGGGTCCTGTTTGTATATCCAGTCTGATAGTCTGCATCTTTTTATTGGGGAATTGAGTCCATTCATGTTAAGAGATATTAAGGAAAAATGATTGTGGTTTCCTGTTATTTTTGTCATTAGAGGTAGAATTATGTTTGTATAGCTATCTTGTTTTGGGATTTTTGGAAGATTACTTCCTTGCTTTTTCTAGGTTGTAGTTTCCCTCCTTATGTTGGTGTTTTCCATCAATTATCCTTTGAAGTGCTGAATTTGTGGGAAGATATTGTGCAAATTTGGTTTTGTCATAGAATATCTTGATTTCACCATCTATAGTAATTGAGAGTTTTGCTGGGTATAGTAGTCTGGGCTGGCATTTGTGTTCTCTTAGGGTCTGTATGATATCAGTCTAGGTTCTTCTGGCTTTTACAGTCTCTGGTGAGAAGTCTGGTGTAATTCTTATAGGTCTGCCTTTATATATTACTTGACCTTTTTTTCTTACTGATTTTAGTATTTTTTCTTTGTTTTGTACATTTGATGTTTTGATTATTATATGACAGGAGGTATTTCTTTTCTGGTCTAGTCTATTTGGTGTTCTGTAGGCTTCTTGTATGTTTATGGGCATCTCATTCTTTTGGTTAGGGAAGTTTTCCTCAATAATTTTGTTGAAGATATTTACTGGTCCTTTAAGTTGGGAATCTTCACTCTCATCCCTACATATTATCCTTTGGTTTGGTCTTCTCATTGTGTCCTGTATTTCTTGGATGTTTTGGGTTAAGAGATTTTTTTGCATTTTGCATTTTCTTTGACAGCTGTGTCAATGTTTTCCATGGTATCTTCTGCACATGAGATTCTCTCTTCTATCTCTTGTATTTGGTTGGCGATGCTTGCATCTATGACTCCTGGTCTCTTTCCTAGGTCTTCTATCTCCATGGTTGTCTCCCTTTGAGATTTCTTTATTGTTTCTATTTCCATTTTCAGATCCTGAATGTTTTTGTTTAATTCCTTCTTTGTGTTTTCTTGCAGTTCTTTAAGGGATTTCTGTGTTTCCTCTTTAAGGGCTTCTACCTGTTTATTTGTACTCTCCTGTATTTCTTAAAGGAAGTTATTTATGTCCTTCTTAAAATCCTCTATCATCATCATGAGAAGTGATTTTAATTCTGAATCCTGCTTTTCTGGTGTGATGGGGTGTTCAGGGGTTGCTATATTGGGAGAACTGGGTACTGATGATGTCAAGTAAGTTTGATTTCTGTTGCTTATGTTCTTGCGCTTGTCTTTCGCCATCTGGTTAACTTTAATGTTACCTGCCCTCACTGTGTAAGACTGGTGTCTGTATTTCCAGTTATCTTGCTTGTGTCAGAACTCCTCAGAGTCCAGATGTCTCTGTGGTCTTATGATACTAATCTCCTGGTTGGAAGAACTCCTGGGACTCAGGCCACCTCTTGGATCTGGAAATTCTTCTTCTCTGGGTGCGGTGGTTTCTCTAGAATGGCTCAGGATATGATGTCTCCACAGGTGTAAACCAACTAGGTGTCTATTGCTCTGAGTACAGTGGCTCCTCCGCGACTCTGAGTGAGGTGGCTCCTAGGATGGCTCAGGATTCAGTATCTCCACAGGAGCAGACCCACTATGTTTCTGCCTCACCCAAAAGGACCAGGCAGGGGTGAAAGGGAAGTGGAGTTCTTGAGGGGTAGGGTTTGGGTAGCTGGTGGGTCCTGAGCATCCCTGGCTCCCAGATATAACTCTGGGGCTTTGGGAGTGAGATGGGGTTCTTACCCACTGCTCTGAGTGAAGTCGCTCCTCTAGGATGGCTCAAGATTCAGTATCTCCACAGGAGCAGACCAGCTATGTGTTTGCCCCAGCCAAAAGGTTGTATCCCCCTTCTTAATTGGACTGATGCATTCACATTTTGCTCTTCCTTCTTGAGCTTCATATGGTCTGTGAGTTATATTGTGGGTAGTCAGAACTTTTTTCCTAATATCCACTTACCAGTGAGTACATACATGTGTATTCTTTTGTGATTGGGTTACCTTATTCAGGATGTTATTTTCTAGATCCATCCATTTGCCTGCAAACTTTATGAAGTCATTGGTTTTAATAGCTGAGTGGTGTAAATGTACACCATTTTGTAAATGTACCAAATTATAGATATCCATTTCTCTGTTGAGGGTCATCTAGGTTTTTTACAGGTTTTAGTTATCATGAATTTTTTCTTATCTTTTTTAAATTAGATATTCTTTTTACTTACATTTCAGATGTTATTTCCTTTCCCAGTTTCCCCCCCCCAAAAAAACCACCCATCCCATTCTCCTTCCCCCTGCTTCTATGAGGGTGTTCACCCACCCACACACTGTGCCTCGTTGCCCTGGCATTCCCCTACACTGGGCATAGGGCCTTCAAAAGACCAAGACCTTGTACTCCCACTGCTGTTCAACAAGGATATCCTCTGCTACATATGTGGGTGGAGCCATGGGTTCTTCCATGTGTATTCTTTGGTTGTTGGTTTAGTCCCTGGGAGATCTAGAGTGTTTGCTTGGTTGATATTGCTATTTCTTTCAATCCTTTCAATAACTGCTCCATTGGGGAACCCGTGATCATTCCAATGGTTACCTGTGAACATCCACCTCTGTGTTTGTTAAGTTCTGTCAGAACCAGTCAGGAGACAGCTATATCAGGCTCCTGTCAGCATGTACTTCTAGGCATCCACAATAATATCTTGGCTTTCTGACTGTATATAGGATGGATCCCCAAGAGGGACAGTCTTTGAATGGTATTTCCTTCGGTCTCTGCTCCACATTTTGTCTCCATATTCAATCCCTTGAGTATTTTGTTTCCCCTTCTAAGGAGAACCGGAGCATCCACAATTTGATCTTCCTTCTTCTTGAGCTTCATGTGGTCTATGAATTGTATCTTGGGTATTCCAAGCTTGAGGGGAAATATCTACTTATCAGTGAGAACATACCATGTGTGTTCTTTTGTGACTGGGTTACCACACTCAGGATGATATTTTCTAGTTTCTTCCATTTGTCTAAGAATTTCATGACCTCATCATTTTTAATAGCTGAGTAGTACTCCATTGTGTAAATGTACCACATTTTCTGCATCTATTCCTCTGTTGAAGGGCATCTGGGTTCTTTATAGCTTCTGCTGACATTATACACAAGGCTACTATGAACATAGTGGAGCGTGTGTCCTTGTTATATGTTGGAGCATCTTCTAGGTATATGCCTAGGAGAGGTACAGCTGGGTCCTCAGGCAATATAATGGACAATCTTCTGAGGAACTGCCAGACTGATTTCAAGACTGACTGTACCAGCTTGCAATCCCACCCTCAATAGATGAGTGTTCCTCTTTCTCCACATCCTCACAGCATCTGCTGCCAACAGAATTTTTGATCTCAGCCATTCTGACTGCTGTGAGGTTAAATTTCAGGATTGTTTGACTTTGCCTTTCCCTGATGATTAAGGATGTTGGACATTTCTTTTGGTGTTTCTTGGACATTCAATATTCCTCTCTTGAGAATTCTATTTTAGCTCTGTATGCCAATTTTTAATAGGGTTATTTGATTCTTAGATGTCTAACTTATTGAGTTCTTTATATATACTACATACTAGCCCTCTATCAGATTAAGGATTGGTAAAGATCTTTTCCCAATCTGTAGGCTGCTGTTTTATCCTATTGACAGCATCCTTTGCCTTATAGAACCTTTGAAATTTTATGAGATCCCATTTGTCAATCATTGATCTTAGAGCATGAGCAATTGATTTTTTTTCAGGATGTTTTCCTCTGTGCCCATATGTTCAAGGCTCTTCCCCCACTTTCTCTTCTATTAGTTTCAGTGTGTCTGATTTTATGTGTATGTCCTTGATCCACTTGGACTTGAGCTTTTTACAAGGAGATAAGAATAGATCAATTTGCATTCTTCTACATGCTGACCTCCAGTTGAAACAGCACCATTTGTTGAAAATGTTGTCTTATTTCCATTGGATGGTTTTAGCTTCTTTCTCAAAGATCAAGTGACCAAAGGTGTGTAGGTTCACTTCTGGATCTTCAGTTTTATTCCATTGATCTACCTGCCTGTCTCTGTACCAATACCATACAGTTTTTATCACTATTGCTCTGTAATACAGCTTGAGATCAGGTCATAGTAATTCCCCCAGATTTCCTTTTATTGTTGAGAGTAGTTTTAGCTATCCTGTCTTTCTTGTTGTCCCAAATGAATTTGAGTATTGCTATTTCTAATTCTATGAATAATTGAGTTAAAATTTTGATGAGGATTACATTGAATCTGTAGATTGCTTTAGGCAAGATGGCCATTTTTACTAGATTAATACTGCCAATCCATGAGCACAGAAGATATTTCCTTCTTCTGAGATCTTCTTTGATTTCTTTCTTCAGTGACTTGAAGTTCTTGTCATACAGATCTTTTACCTGCTTGGTTAGAGTTACACAAAGCTATTTTTATTATTTATGATTACTGTGAAGTTTGTTGATTCTCTAATTACTTTTTCAGCCTCTTTTGCTTTTGAGAAGAGAAAAGCTACTCATTTGTTTATGCCGTAATCATAATAGAGCATGAGTCGCTGTTATATATTGAAACATCTTTTGGATAGATACCCAGAAGTCTTATATCTTGTTTCTCAGGTAGTACTATGTCCAGTTTTCTAAAGATATACCAGATTGATTTCCACAGTAGTTGTACCAACTTGTAATCCCACTAGCAATGGAGGATTGCTCCTCTTGCTCCTCACCCTTGTCAGCATCGGCTGTCAACTGAGTACAAGAACTTAGCTATTCTTCCTGGTGAGAGGTGAAATTTCAAGGTTGTCTTGCTTTTCATTTCCCTGATGATAAAGGACAGTGAACATTTCTTTAGGTGCTTCTTGATCATTCAGTATTCCTCAGTTGAGAATTCTTTGTTTAGCCCTGTACCCCAAATTTTAATAGGGTTATTTGATTCTCTTGAGTCTAATGTCTTTATTTCTTTGTTTATATTGGATATTAGCCCTCGATTGGATGTAGGGTTGGTAAAGATCTTTTTCCAATCTGTTGGTTGCTCTTTTGTCATGTTAATATTTCCTTTGCCTTTCAGAAACATTTCAATTTTATGAAATCTCATTTGTCTATATTTGATCTTAGATTCTGAGCCATTAATGTTCTGTTCAGGAAATTTTCCTCTGTGCAAGCTCTTTCTCACTTTCTCTTCTATTAATTTCAATCTATTTGTTTTATGTGGAGTTCCTTGATCCATTTGGACTTGACTTTTGTACAAGGAGAAAAGAGTGGATCAATTTTCATTCTTTGATATCAGCCAAGTTTGATTATATCCTCCCTTCTACTCCCCTTGCGTGTATTTGCATTTTTGTTGTTGTTGTTCTAGAACTTTCAGATTTGCTTTTAAGCTGCGAGTGCATGCTTTTTTTAGTTTCTTTATGGAGGCACTCGAACTATGAGTTTTCATCTTCCCACTGATTTCATTGTGTCCCATAAATTTGGGTATGTCATGCCTTCATTTTCATTAAATTCTAAAAAGTCCTTAATTTCTTTCTTTCTTTACATTTTCCCTGACCAAGTTATCATTGGGTAGAGACATACTCAGGTTATATGATTATGTGGGATTTATGTTGTTTTTGTTGCTGTTGGAGACCAGATGTAGACTATGGTGATCTGATAAGATGCATGGGTTTATTTCATTCTTTTTGTATTGGTTGAAGCATGTTTAGTGTCCAATTATGTGGTCAATTTTGGAGAAGGTAACAGGATGTGCTGAGAAGGGATATCCTTTTAAGTTGAAGTGTTCTATAAATAGCGATTAAATCCTTTTGGTTCTTAACTTCTGTTACTTTCACTGTGTCTCTGTTTAATTTCTGTTTCCATGATCTGTCCATTGGTGAGTGTGAGATGTTGAAGTGTCCCATTATTAGTGTGCAAAGTTCAATGTGTGATTTGAGCTTTGATAAAGTTTCTTTTATAAATGTGGGTACCCTTGTATTTGGGGCATAGATATTCACAATTGAGAATTCATCTTGGTATATTTTTCTTTTGATGGGATGTGAAGCATCCTTGTTTATCTTTTTTCATAAATTTTGGTTCAAAATCTATTTTATTGGATATTAGAATGGATACTCCAACTTGTTAGTTGGGAACATTTGCTTGGAATTCTTTTTCTAGCCTTTTGCAATGAGGTAGTACCTGTCTTTGGCACTGAGATGTGATTCCTGTATGCAGCAAAATACTAGGTCCTATTTATGTATCCAGTCTGTTAGTCTATGTCTTTTTATTGGGGAACTGAGTAAATTGATGCTAAGAAATATTAAAGAAAAGTGATTGTT
The DNA here is from genome assembly GCF_004785775.1 of Grammomys surdaster. Classification (NCBI taxonomy): domain Eukaryota; kingdom Metazoa; phylum Chordata; class Mammalia; order Rodentia; family Muridae; genus Grammomys; species Grammomys surdaster. The sequence continues at coordinate 14,275,261 of NW_021604569.1, read as the reverse complement.
TCTTCCTGTTATTTTTGGTATTAGAGGTGGAATTATATTTGAGTGGCTATTGTCTTTTGGGTTTGTTGAAAGAAGATTACTTTCTTGCTTTTCTAAGGTGTAGTTTCCCTCCTTATATTGGAGTTTTTCTTCTACTATGCTTTGTAGGGCTGGATTTGTGGAAGGATATTGTATAAATTTAGTGTTGTCATGGAACATCTTGGTTTCTCCAGCTATTATAATTGAGAGTTTTGTTGGGGATAGTAGACTGGGCTAGCATTTGTGTTCTCTTTGGGTCTATATGACATCTGCAGAGGATCTTATGACTTTTAGATTATCTGGTGAGAAGTCTGGTGCTTTTCTGATAGGTCTGATTCACCATTTTCCCGTACTGCTTTTAATAGTCTTCCTTTGTTTTATACATTTGGTGTCTGTGACTAGAGGAATTCCTTTTCTGGTCCAATCTATTTAGAGTTCTTGCATGTTCATATGCATCACTTTCTTTAGGTTATGGAAGGTTTTTTTCTATAATTTTGTTGAAAATATTTATTGGCCCATTAAGTTGGGAATTTTCACTCTCTTCTATTCCTATTATCCTTAGGTTTGGTCTTTTCATTGTGTCTTGGATTTCCTGGATGTTTGGGGTTAGGAGCTTTTGAATTTTGCACTTTCTTTGAGTGTTGTGTCTATGTTTTCTATGGTATCTTCTGCACCTGAGATTCTCTCTTCTCTTATGTATTCTGTTGTTGATTCTTGCATCTATGACTCCTGATTACTTTCCTAGGTATTCTATGTCCAGGGTTGTCTCCTTTTGTGGTTTCTTTATTGTTTCCATTTCCATTTTTATATCATGGATTTTTTTTCAATTTCATAACCTATTAGGTTGTGTTTTTCTGCAGTTCTTTAAGAGATTTTTATGTTTCTTCTTTAAGGGCTTCTACCTGTTTACTTGTGTTGTCCTGTATTTCTTTAAGGGAGTTAGTCATGCCCTTCTTAAAGTGAGATGTGATTTTAAATCTGAATCTTGCTTTTCAGGTATGTTTGGGTATCCAAGGCTTGCTGTCATTGTATAACTGGGTTCTGATGGTGTCAAATAGCATTGGTTTCTGTTACTTATTTTGTTATGATTCTCTCTAGCCATCTGGTCATCTCTAGTGTTAGCTAACCTTGCTGTCTCTGATTGGAGTATGTCTGTGCTTTGAGCCCGTGAGCCTGTGAGTTTGTGAGAATGAGTGTGTCAACACTCCTGGATGACAAGTTATCTCTGGTGGGATTAAGTTTTAGAGGTCTGTAGCACAGAGTCAGCTTCAGCATGTAGAAGGAAACAGGAATGTTCCTGTCCTTGGCTGCATTGTGGTTCCTCTGTCCACTTGGCCTGGGTAGGTCTCATTTGGGCCTGGTTTTGAGGTGATACTCCTGGTCTCACCTGTGAACTTGGGTGTGTCAACACTCCTGGAGGACAGGTTTTCTCTGGCTGTATATGTATGTATATATACAAAATAAGTATAAAATATCTGCATAAATTGTTGAACCTGACAGCAGCAGGAAAGACTGCATAGATTAATGTGGAAGACCTATGAAATCTACTGGCCATAGGAATAATAACTCATGATTTCAGGTATCTAGCATAGGCAAGGTCACTAAAATCAGGGTATATAATTCTTTCCACCTAGTCCTGAAGGAAGGGGCAAATGGGTATATCTTGGCAATCAGTATCAAGTTTCATTACTAAAAGATGAATATATTGAGTAAAGGAGGAACTATTATGATTGAATTTTGCAGAAAGATGAATGAATTCTAGAGATTTAGTGTGCAATTGAACCAACAGTTCAACAGATATTCATTAGGTTGTTTGTTAAATGTTCTATAATCAACAAAATGTAAGTCAAATCAAACAAGCCATGTACATATAATTTCAAGAAAACTTCACTATTTTCAGTTTGTGAATATTGACAAAGACTTCTGCATTAGTTCCAATTTTCAAGTAGCACTTTCTAGATAGTATAGAACTATGCATCTTTTATTTCTGAGTGTATTTATTCATTTTTCAAAGCACAGTGGAATAGACAATAATGGTGTTCCAAATTATTCTTTAGCTTGCTAACATTGGATTTCTTTCTGGCATCTCAAATTTTACTTCTGTTTTTCAAAATAAAATGAAAACTGTTATTCTTCCAACATATATCAAATATTTTCCAGTTATAGAGACAAATGCTAAATCACAAAGAAAGTTTCCCTCACTTTAACAATCAGGCCAGCACCAGATGAATACTTACACTTGATACAGATTCCAGGAGCCTATTAAATTATGGTCCATGTTGTCTTAAAAGTGTGACAATTCTCAAAACAGAAGAATACAGTACCACCTGTTTTAAAATATAAATACATATAAGCTTACACTCTGATTTCAATTCCATACCAGAACTTCAATTAAAGTATGATTTCTACTCTTTCTCTTAGTAGCACAAAGTTTTCCTAGGAGATTATCTATGACTTCCAGAACATTTTTTGTCTTTGGGAAACTATTTTCTACCCCGTCACTGGATTTCCTTTTGCCATATTGATGGATACTATGTATAACTTGTTATGATTGTAACCCTTGTATATAACCTTAGAGGAAAAATATAAGATATAGGGAAAATATGCTAAGCAAAGAGATTTGGGTTAAGACAGAAAACACAAAACACATTATAGCAATAGCAAAACACACACACACACACACACACAGAGGGGGAGAGAGAGAGAGAGAGAGAGAGAGAGAGAGAGAGAGAGAGTATTAAGATTATGTTGTGACATCAGTTAACTGAGAAAGATTGGAAAGATTGGAAATTGTTCCAATATAGACTACAAACAAAGAGAATATTTATGTGAAAGATGTGGGTGCTGTGTAAATGACCAGTAAAGAGAGTTTATGTCTTGATTAATATCTTACTCTGCTTCTTGAGAGTGATTTTTATACACACTCTCATCCTTGCCCTCTCTGTCTCCTCTGTCTGTCCCTGTGTGTCTCTGTGTCTGAGATTCCGTGATTCCCTCTTTTTCTCTCCACTTTCTTTCTCCCTCCCTCTTTTGCTTCCCCTCTTCCCTATTTATATGTGTATGTGTGTGTGTGTGTGTGTGTGTGTTATTACCTTACTATGAATCTTTGGTTCAATTCTTTGTTTTGAGAAACAACTTAAAAGCTATAGGGAGTGCTACTCCAACTCATATCTGAGCTTATAGGATTTAAACAGTCAGTGAGGAAGGAAACACAAAATGCTTTTGAATTTTTCTCACTTTCTTCATGGGACATCTTTCTCTCCCACTCTTCATTAGCTAAATACACTGAATGAAGAACTGTTATGCGTTGCCAGGCTTATGTTGATTCACAGATTTATAGCACCTAGTTTAGGAGACACATGTGTCCTTCTAAAGAATTATGTAGCAAGAGTAAAAGAGTGCATGGCCCCACATGCAGCTTACCAAGAAAAGTTGGAAGTGCCCACAAGGATTTTTAGAGCACACAGACATAACACTCAATGCACCATCAGATTCATAGACTTTCCCATGCTTTTGCCATTTGTTTGCTTACCTTCAATCTTCTGTTCACCATCTGGAACCCTATGGGGATGATGGAACCCATAGGCTCATTATGGCCTCAGTGTTGGTCATTGTGAATCCCACTGTCACCTACGAGGTCCTATCTGGGCTCCACAATTTTCTATCACTGATTAATTTACTTCTATTCTTTTGGAATCTCACTGTTCTAAATTACTCACCAATCATTTATTATGAAAAGACCTAATGGCAAAAAAAATAAATACAAGAATAAAATTTTAAAAAGATTTTTTCCCTTAAGTATGAAATATAATAAAAGCTCCTTTCCCTATTTGCATATTTAACCTGAATGACTTTTAGAAAAAAAATCAAACAGAAAGGAAAAAAAAACCCAAAAGCCAATGATATCCACAGAGGTGTATCAGAATTGCCTTTTAATACGTTTATTTTATTTTTAAGATAAAAATAAAACCACATTATATTTCCCTTCTCTTTAATCCCTCGAACCCCTCTTATATACAGCCTTTTAAAATTTATATTGCCTATCTATCATCTATCTATTATCTATCTATCTATCTATCTATCTATCTATCTATCTATCATCTCTATCTTCTATCTATTCTTCTATACACCTAAAATTAACCTTCTTACATGTGTGATGTTACTCATATGTGTTTCTCAGGCCTGACCATTTGGTTTAAATAGCAGATTAGTGTGTTCTTTACTGAAGAAATCTATTTATTCCATTTTCAGCAACACTTATTTGACTGTAATTCTTTATGTAGTATTGTGACCTCATAGATTTCTGTTTATGTTAGCATTTATATTGGTCATATCCATTGGTCACATGTTCATCTCATGTTTTGACAGTCATGCTTTTAAGATTTTATGGGTGTAATTTCTGACATGATTAGGAAACAAAAAAAATCACAAAAATCTTTTTTATCTTCAGACAATATTTATGTCTCTCTTTCTACAGTGATAACTGAGTCTTAGGTGCAGGAATCTTTCTATAGATGTATCTATTTGGACGTGGCTCCACAACTGTGAATTTTTCTTGTGTTGTGGTTTTCTAAAATGGTGTCCATCTCTTGAAAAAAAAAGTTTCCTTGATGATGCTTGAGGAACACAGTTATTTGGGGATATAAGGATGGGTTCCTTATAGATGATTAGCTTGTAATTAGATATTACGGTGGTTTAGTAAAAAAGTGGTTGTATGTTCTCTTCCAACATCTGACTTATCCAGCACTGAGGAGTTGACTAGTTTTCCAGTACAAACCATGAGCTACATTTGGTTAAGTGAGTATTGTAGGATTTATAAGAGAACATCTTGTTAAGCAACTGAATTCAACTGAATAAAAAGAGAAATAGCTTCAGAGAATCTCATAGTAGAGATTCAATCTTAATAGAAAGAGTATTCAGATGATTGATTAAAACTCTGACAAGTGAAAGAGTAATGCAAATTTAAAGAACATAGAAGCCTGGTCTTTTCTTGAAATCTAAAATTATATAAGATCCAAATTCCTTTTCATTTCAGAGGCATTCATATTTGTTTTTACATAAGTGTTCCTTGGACTACATGCTATAAACCTGACTTAAAATTAAGGGACTGAAAAGAAAGTTTAGACGTTTAAGAGAACATTTTTTTGAGTTACTTTAGTCAACTGAGTAAAAAAGAGAAAAAAATAGCTTCAAGAGAATCTCATGATTCTGGCAGAAAACTTGATCTCTGTTTCCCAGGAATTTGTTCCCAGCTCCACATAATGTGTCTCACAATTGACTGTAATTACAGTTTCAGCATTGGATGGAATACCTTCTTCTGGGCGATGTGATCATCTGTATGCACTTGTTGTGCACACATACAATTACATGTATGGAGCTCGTGGAAACATTTCACCAGGCAGAAAAACTGGTAATATTGAACAGACTAAGAAACCCAAGACATTCTCATAATTCAGAATGGTAGGCATTTGATTCTACCCCTCAGCAGATATCTGTCCTGGAGCATGTTGCAGTGACACCCTAATAAGAAGACCATAGCAACTGGTCACTTAGCATAGAACTCAGAGTTCTCCATGCTAAGAAGTATCTAAGTTCTCCATGCTAAGATGAGCCTCCCTGAGGGTTTATCCAATAAGCTTCGTTTGCTTCAAAAGGTATTTAACCTCCGCTCCACCCTGAGTAAGTTGTATTTATCCTTTGTCCATGATGTATAAACAGGTTGGACGAGCAAGAACTGTATCTATCATCAAGAACTGTATTCATCAGGGGAAGCCTTTCTTACCAAGCAGCACTGCCACAGTCTCCTGCAGAAGATCCCTCTATGAATATGATAGTCCTCTCTGAGTTAAGCTGAATTCCACTGCCCTGGGATCATTGCAGCCTTGTATGCCCATTCCCAACTCTTCCCAGTTCCCTGTGGTGTTTGAGTGTCTGGAAGTTTAGGAACTACAGACTCAGCTCCAGCCTGTGCCATTTCTCACCTAGGGAGACACACAACCTGTTGTCCCCATTTTAGGCTGCATTCCAACACCCTTAAGTAGCGTGTTGGCATGTCCCATGAGCCCTACACCAAAAAAGTCCAATTGTCCCTTAACCAAGACTCCAATCCCCATTCCCACCCCTACCCCACTAATAAGGTACACCATGCCTCTATGCTTCTTCTCTTTCTGTTCCACTTTTAGGGTTCAGAAAAAATTACCCACTCTTGCCTTCTAACAATACCAGCCAAGAAAACACACTTGAGGAAACAAAGTGCCTGACTGCTAAGGCAAATGGCCAGAAGCCATGGGGTGGCAGAAGAGATGTCTGTCCCTCCACCTAGGAGAAAAGAGCTAGCAAATTAAACATAATGGGTGAAATCTTGCCACAGAGAAAATCTTAATGCAAAAATTCATGCTTCTTTGTTTAAATGTTTGTTCTTTTCCCTAAAAGAAACATCTGAAACAATGTTTATGCCTTTTAACCCAAAATTTTCACACTTCTTTGTTTAAATTGTTATTTTTTTCTCCCTAACATGCACACCTGAAACAATGTTCCTGTGTTTTACCCCAAAATTTTTCTAAGTTTTTTCCCATTTGTTTAAAATTTCTTTTAAACTTCAAAAATCATATTTAATCTACTCCCACAAATCACATCAACTATGTCAATAACAATTATTTAGTCTTTAATTAATAAATTAATACTATTAACTTAAGCTAGTTTCCTTTTACAGACAAGCTATTACAGCCTATCCCAGATACATTATTAACATGGTCTTTTCTTCTCAACTACCTAACACAGATCATTACCCAACTCTTTCCTTTGTTTTACTTACCACAACACAGATAACTCCCCACTTAAAAGATTTCTTGTAGGACTAAAATTTCTTGAACACCCTTGCCTTGTTTCTAGGACCATAACAACAGACCACTGTTGGGATCTTTCAAACTGTTATAGATTCACCATATAAATCAGCCCCTTACCCCCATGAAGGCATGCCCCACCTAGGCTTCTGCTGCCTGTTATGCTTATTCGACAGGTTTATCTGTACAACAATGAGAAAGACAGCACTGCTGCTACAGGCCAGACAGAGATTTAGCAACCATTGCCTTGAAACTGCATTAGTCATGAAGCTGCCCTTGTCCAGACACCATCTAGTAGAAATTTTCCAGACTAGCAGATACTAAGATCCACAGATCAAAGATTTGGATCCTTCTAGTGAAAGATGAACACTCTTATCAGACCCTAATGGCTACCAAAGTTGGGGAAATTTACATGGTAGAAAGGAAAATGTTATGTCTATGTAGATAAACCAAATGTTGTTTAAGACCAATGTTAATACTCTCATGTCGGATACTGCTCGTGCCTGGAGGTCACAAGCGGCCGTGCTGGCACAAGCAGAAGCGGGCAGAGACACAGGTCGATGGGTGGCAGACGCGGGGCACACAGGACACAGGTCAGCGTGGGTGGCTGCGTGAGCAAGAGCAGGCAAAGATGTCTTGGGCGCTGGCTCTGAGACTGTCTCAGGACCCGCGGCTCGATAGAGTGCAGAGAGTACAGGGGCGGACGAACGACTTCTCTCCCTCCCCCTGCCCTGAGCGGACAGGGGCGCACGTGAGCCTTGACTTACACACACGAATAGTCCAGAATTCAAGAGACATGTGGAGATTTAAGATGTGTTGATTTATTAATAGACAGCGGCGGGTTTGGGTGGTGAATGATAAAGAGCTCTCCCGAAACATGTGGGAAGGTGTTTGCTTATATATTGGAAACGGAGAAGGGCTGGGCCAGGGAAATCTTGAGGCAGAGACTTGTTCTCCCCACCCTTTATCTGGGCTCTGGGGGGCGTGGCTAAATTACAGTCCCACATCCCACCCTTTATTCTTTCATAAAAAAGGGGGGCATCTCTGAAGGTGAAGTCATGTGACAAGTGACTCTCATGTGAGTCTCTCTGTGGGAGGGATTGTTGAGGGCTGAAGCTGAGAGAGTTAGAATGCTTGGGAAGGCCCGAAGCACCTACTGCGTGAGGCTACTCTCAGACTAGTGCACAGGGCTTCTAGGGCTTTACTACCAGGTTTTCTGGCCTCCACAGCTCACTGTCTCACAATTCTCTCTCTTAGGAGAGGTGTCACCTGTGACATTTTGAATGAGGAAATCCAAAGAAAACATCACACAGTTCAGGGCTGTAGCATAACCAGACCAAGGGTAATGGGAATTGAGGGTTGGGGTTGGGAAAGCAAGGAGTCATTGAATCAATTAAATACATATTGTACAATTTGAGAGTAATGACATCTGATTAATCTAAATAGACATTATAATTTCATTATAATTTCTTCACTAACACATCACTTCAGCTATGTGACTTTGGCAAGAGTTCATCTGCAGTTGGTAGCGAGTATCTCTGGGTCTTCAGTCAGACAAGATGACTAGGAGAAGGCAGCTTGTCAGGTTTCAGGAGATGGTGCTGTCTCAGCATCAGCTCGTCTCTGGAGTCTGTGGTCTGACGAGAAGTAGGCAGCTTGTCTCTGTTGGATCTGTGGATATAATCACAGGGAAGCAGCATCTCCGGCAGGGAGATGTCTGAAAGGTGAGCATTGAATCACTCTCAGAAAGCCAAAGGTGTTTGAGGAAATTGGATGGCTGAAGGAGAAAACATTGTGTTAATAATATCTGGGGTAATCATCCACAGTTTGTCTGTGAAGGAAAATTAGTTGTTAATTAAAAACTGAAAGGTATTGATCAGCATGTTGATTTAACCTGTGGAAGTAAATTTAGATGACTTTCAAACCTTGAAGAAGAAAAAAATTTTTTAAAGACTTGAAGAAAGTGTTGGACATATATCACGAGTATTAGAGAGAAAAGAAAATATTTAAACAAAAAGCAAAAAAATTTGGGTGGAAAAGCACGAACACTGTTGTTGTAGGTAACCCTGTTTGGGAGAAAATTATTAGCGAAGGGTTTAAAATTAGTGGGGGAGGGGGCCTGTTAGAAGCCATGGCACTCCTCCCTTTGTTTTTCTTAGAGAAAAGAAAAGCTAACTTTGAAGAAAAGTTTAAAGTAAAAAAATGGGTGTTTGATAGGAATGGAGTTTTTAGTTGTGAGAAAGAAACCGTAAGGTAAACAGAGGCGAAGGGGTGCAGATTGAGTATCAGACCCTCTGCTATCAGGCAAGCCAGTTGGGCTATAGCTGGCCGCAAATGACCTAGAAGGTGAAGTGGGGGAGGTGGTAAACAGGGAGCCAGTCCTGTTGTTACAGGTGATTCAGCTGGGCTGTAACCAGCCGGCTGCAAATGGCAGAGGAGTGGGGGAATTTTATAGTAGGCTAGTAGGCAGAGCATGAAAAGTTAACCCCTGGGGGAGGGGCAAACCTCTTGGCAGGCAGAGAGCAGGAGATTTTTTGGGGGGAGGGGTAAAGAATGGCGATTAAGGAGTCTCTGACATTTTGTGGGGAACATGTGGAGAGAGAAACTTAGTTTTTTGAATTAGGCAGAAGTTAGATTGTAGTTAACAATTAGAGGAAAGATGTTAGTCAGGAACACAAGAAGGAGGGAGGAGGTGGAGGGTGGGTGGACAGAGATGTAACTCACGGATTTCGTAGGCGCCAGTGGGGAGAGTTTCTGAGCTGGCTTTGTGTACCCACCACTAGCCAGAGGGAGATGTTGTCCTCTGTGCCTTGGGAGCGCGCGGGTGTGGAGTTGTCTATGTCTCTTGTCTGGAGCAGATGTCTCAGGGGGGCGGAGATCATTGTAGAAGTGGGCGCAGAAATCTTGGTGTTTGGGTAGGAATGAACTAGTCAGATCTCATTGGGCATTTGCGTAAGACTCCTGTATCTCTGCTCTGGGCCCTAAACACCACGGTGGGGGGGAGAGCGCAGCAGGGCAGATATCGTGGAGATGCGTGGCTGTGTGTCTGAACACGCCAGCATCTCGGCTTCTATTTCCAGGGTCTGTGGATGCGCAGTAACATAGAAGTGAGAGAGCGTACTTGGGCGTGCGCTGGGGAAACAGGAGTCTAGAGATGTTGTGTCCCATTGGAAGTGATTCTTTCATTCATGGAGTTGCACCACGTTGGTTGCCAGATGTCGGGCGCTGCTCGTGCCTGGTGGTCACAGGCAGCTGTGCAGGCGCAAACAGAAGCAGGTGGAGACACAGGTCGATGGGTGGCAGAGATGCCTGGCACGCAGGACATGGGTCAGCATGGGTGGCAGCGTGAGCAAGAGCGGGCAGAGATGTCTTGGGCGCCGAGGCCGCCTCAAGACCCATGGCTCGATAGAGTACTGAGAGTGCCAGGGTGGACGAACTACTTCTTTCCCTCCCCACGCCCCATGCGGACAGGGGGCGTGTGAGCCTTGACTTACACACATGAAGAGTCCAGAATTCAAGAGACATGTGGAGATTTAAGACGTGTTGATTTATTAACAGACGGCGGGGGGAGGGGGTTGGGTGGTGAATGATAAAGAACTCTCCTGAAACATGTGGGAAGGTGTTTGCTTATATATTGGAAAAGGAGGAGAATGGCTGGGCCAGGGAAATCTTGAGGCAGAGACTTGTTCTCCCCACCTTCTCTCTGGGCTCTGAGGGGCGTGGCCAAATTACAGTCCCACACTCTCACAAACTCTGCACAAATGTATTCCCGATTTCAATCCACTGAACAATTAATTAGTTCAATAATCCCTATCTTCCTAGCAGCCACTCCTCTCTATTCCTCTGGGTTATGTTGAGTTTTGTCTTAATGCTTACACTCCACACCCCCAAAAAATTTTATTACAAATAATGTAAGAGTTAGTCAACCCAATGACACATTTGTGCATACCAATGAAATAAAATGAATATATAAATGCCTTTATAAAATAAATGAAATAAAGGTAAGTGAGAGATTCTAAATAGAGGCTAATATTTAACTCTAATAATGCCTGGCTACAATATCTGATGAGAAATGGGCAAGTGATGCCAATTGATGGAAGCTTAAGAGTAAAGTTCTTACTATCTCTTTACTCACATAAGTACATCCATCCTAAGGATAATTCCTGAACTCTGGGAGGTGAATACCCCTCATGTAGTTGTTATGTTTGTGTGTGTGTGTGTGTGTGTGTGTGTGTGTGCCTGAGGACTGCCTGAACCTGAAAGAACAACTAGGATACATGGGTTTCCTTTTACCTATGTGTACTTCAAATAAATGTGAAATCTCTACCCCACATTTTACCACAGGTTTTTGCTTTCTTACTATTTTCCCAGATCCGTAAAGCATTTTCTTCATGTGAACTCTGCAGCTTAGTTTTCCTTCTCTTAAAAATACGAAAGATTAACTTTTATAGAAATAAAGAATTCTCAAACATTTAAAGTAACAGAATTAGTTTAGACATCCTAAGTGAATCTTCCAGCCCATTTTTAAAAAATAATTAATTTGTTACTTAATCACTTTACATCCCACAGTCCCTCCCCCCGTACCTCTTCCCTTCCACTATGAGCTGCTTGGGGCCCTACTGGCTATCCTGTCAACCCTGGCATATCAAGTCTGGGAGGCTATGTGTGTTGTTTCTTACTGAGGCCAGAGAAAGCAGCCCAGTTAGAAAAAAAATTCCTCACACAGGCAACAGCTTTTGGGACACATCCCCCCACTCCTGCTCCAGGTACCTATAAGAAGAACAACATGCACATCTGCTACATATGTGCTGGGAAGTCTAGTTCCAGCCCTTCCTTGTATTTTCTTTGGTTGGTGGTTCAGTCTCTGATAGGCCCAAAGGTCCAGGTTGGTAGACTATGTTGTACTTCCTGTGGAGTTCCTATCCCCTTTGGGCTTGCAATTCATCCTCCTTGCTCCATAAGAGCCCCAGTCTTCATCCACTGTTTGTCTATATCTATCTGAGTCAGCTGCTGGGTAGAGCCTCTCAAAGGACAGCTATGCTCCTATCTGCAAATATGACAAAGTATCTATAGTGTCAGAGATTGGTGCTTACCCATGGAATGGGTCTCAGTGTTGTACTGGTTATTGGTTGACCGTTCTCCCAGATTCTGTTCTAGCCCCTGTGCCTGCATTTCTAGAATATAGAATAAATACTAGGTTGAAAGTTTTGTAGATGTGTTGGTGTCAAATCCCATTCTTAACCTGGCCAGATTCTGCTTTGTTTCCAGATCAATTTATTCAGGGAAATATGGGCATAGATCTGTTTGGAACTTTCTAGGTTGACTTTTTACAATTATATATGTAGAGTAAAGCTTTTATTTCAGTTATCTGTTTCTTTTTCTTATTAATGAATTATTTTTTGAAATTTTAATGCAAGTATATAAACTACCCTGTTAAACCATTGGCTGCTGACAGATTCTAGGACAGAAAAAGTTACTGTCTTTAGTTATGTATCCACTGGCAAAACCCAGAAGCCAATGACTGCTTTTGTGGTGTGGTGGTTTAAATAAGAATGGCTCCCATATACTCATAGATTTGGATGCTTAGTAATTAAGAAAGAATACTCTTTGTAGTATTAATAGTTGAGACCTTGTCTGAGGAAGTGTGTTAATGGGTGTGGGCTTTGAGGTTTCAAAACGTAAGCCAGGCTTCAGTGGCTCTCTCCCTTCCTATTGCCCTGAGATCAAGATACAGAGATCTCAACTACCATCTCTGCCTGTGTCCTGTCATGCTCCCCACAACCCAATTAGCCTAATGGGCTAAATCTCTGACATGGGGTCTCATATAGTTCAGAATAATCTCAAAATCACTGTGCTTCTGCCTTAGTTTCCTGGATGATACCTTACAGGCAAGCCACCACCATATTCATCTCTTCTGCACTTGCTTTGGTATACTTCCAGAGAAATTCCAAGGTACTGTCTGCATAGAGATAGGATAGAGTTGGAGAAATCAGTACGTTAGAAGGTAGATGACAGTTAAATAGTCCATCTGTTCCTGGTGTGCCCTTGAATAAAGTAAGCCATATTCATAGTTTAGTTATCATCTAAGCAAGGGAATGCAGTGTTATATATCACAATTATGTTTTATGACAAGCACAAATGTATAAGCCTGGGTTGAGAGACTGTTAATGATAAAGACCACTTTCATGTTAATTGTTTCCTGATTGTATCTGGAACTGTTGTCTGTTGAAGATCATCTCAGAATGATAATTGTCCACCTGGTCCTTTTGGCTACATGAGTGTGAGATTGGATAGGTGCAAGCATTCTGAGCAAAAACAACATTGCATTTAGTAGATAAATTAATGGGATTTTAAGTGTTAATTATTTCATAGCATTTATTCTGATAGTTATATACTTAAAATCAGTGTATCTGTCTGAGTAGACTTAATATGATCAATAAGAAGTTGTTATCTGGAAAAAAGTTAAGCTACAATTAGAAATTTATTATTGATTATTCTCTTTCATATTTATTGAAATATTCATGTGAACAGATAAAGATGTTGAAACCACTGTATCTAATCATAAGTACTCTAGAAAATTACTGGTTTGTTTTCATGGCTTTCTAGTTTGTCTTTCTATTGCTATAATAAACACCATCAGCAAGAGAAACTTAAGAAACAAAAGATTTATTTCATCATACACTACCAGCTCAAAATACATTTTAGGATAGAAATTTAAGAAAAAAATACATTGCACACTGACTTGCTCTTCCTGGCTTGCTTGGTTAACTCAAGTACACAGAGTAGATTAACTCACTTTAGAATAGTACAAAGTGGAAACAGGTCTTCTACATCTATTAGCTATTAAGAAAATCTCTCAAGGACACAGAAACAGGCAAATTTGACTTGGGAAATTCTTCAGCTGAGGTCTTCTTTTCACATATAACTCTGTTTATGTGAAGTTGACAGAAGAAGCTAACTGTGACACAGTGATACAGGCTTATACATGGGCTTCAGGCAACACTTGGAAAAAATGTGGAGTGTACAAAGTTGACTAACTTACAGTGGAGAAACTGAGCATATGCTAAGCAATATAATTAATTCCCTCAGTAATGATGGAAGAACGAATAGCAAAGAAAGGCAATAACTCACACCTCCTCTGCAGTCCTTCACAGGAAAGGGGAATTAGTATCAAAATACAAGGCCAGGGCTATCCACAACATGAGAAAGGCTGATACACTGGGATCCTGAGTACATGCAGAGTATTCACTTCATGGCTAATAAAGATTTTCTATTGGATTAAATCCATGTATAAGTAGTCTTCTATTGTGGCTATATAGCAACACTGTTAACAGCATTAGAACCTAACTCAGACACAACCTATTGTGTTCACCAAAACATTCTGATGTTAACATTGTAGCAAAAATGCAGAAGCTAAATATTTTACTTAGGATTTCTTTACTTTTTATTAATCATTTTACTTGGTTATATTTCAATGATATCTTTCTTCCCAGTTACCCCACCACAACTCCCCCATCCTGTCTAAACTCTCCCCTCTCCCATTTCCCTCTATGAGGGTGCTCCTCCACCCTTTCACTCACTTCTACCTCACTCCCTAAAATCCTCCTATGCTGGGGCATCAAGCCTCCCTCCCCTCTCACTGATGACAGATAAAGTAGTCTTCTACTATATATGCATCTGGATTCCTGACTCCCTCCACGTATACTCTTTGGTTGGCGATTTAGTCCCTGGGAGCTCAGGGTGATCCAGTTAGTTGATATTGTTCTTCTTATGGGGTTGCAATCCTCTTCATCTCCTTCAGTCCTTACCCTAGATCTTCTACTGGGGTCCCCAGGCTCAGTCCAATGGTTAGCTGTATCTGCATCTGTATTGGTCAGTTGTTGGGAGAACCTCTCAGGGAACAGGCATATTAGCCTCCTGCCAGCAGGTACTTAATGGCATCAGCAATAGTATGGTGGTTTGGTGTTTGTAGATGTGATGGATCCAAAGTTTGGCCTATCTCTGGATGGCCTTTCCTTTAAATTCTGTCATGTTTTTTGTCCCTGTCTTTGCTATGGACAGGAACATTTCCGGATTTAAAATTTTGATGTGGGTGGTCCCATTCCTCGAGTGGGGGGGATGTACCTCTCTACTGGAGTTGGTTTCAAAAGATTGTGTACTTCTCTACTGTGCTTTCCAATATCTGCTCTTGCTCCCCCCTTTTTTCCTCCCACTCCTCTCTCCTTCCCAGGTTTCTCCCTTTCTCTATGTTCTGTGATTATTTTGTTCCCTGCTCTATGTAGGATAGAAGCATCTACACTTTGGTCTTCCTTCTTCTTAAGCTGCATATGGTTTGTGTGTTGTATTGTTAGTATTTTGAGCTTTTGAGATAAAATCAATGAGGACATACCATGTGTGTTCTTTTGTGTCTGGGTTAGTGCACTCAAGATGATATTCTCTACTTCCATTCATTCACAATCAAATTTATGAGTCATTGTTTAATTGGCTGACCAGTAGTCTACTGGGTAAATGTACCACATTTTCTGTATCCATTCCTCTGTTAAGGGATATCTGTGTTTTATCCAGCTTCTGGTTACTATGAATAAGGCAGTTGGAAACATAGTGGAGCATGTGTCCTTGATATACATTGGAGAAACTTTTGGGTATATGCCCAGGAGTGGTATACCTGGGTCCTCAGGTAGTACTACATTCAGTTTTCTGAGCAACTGCCAGACTGATTTCCAGAGAGGTTGTATCAGCTTGCAATGCCACAAAAAAAAAAAAAATGGAGGAGTGTTCCTCTTTCTCCACATCCTCACAAGCATCTGTTGTCACCTGAGTTTTTTATCTTAGCCATTTTGACTGGAGAGAGGGGGAATTTTAGGGTGGTTTGGCTTTGCATTTCCCTAATGACTAAGGATATTGAACACTTCTTTAGATGCTTCTTGACCATTTGATATCACTCATTTGAGAATTATTTGTTTAGCTTTGTTCCCCTAAATTTTAATAGTTATTTGGTTCTCAGGAGTCTAACTTATTGAATTATTTGTATATATTGGATATTAGCCCTCAATTGAATGTAACATCGGTAAATATCTTTTCCCACTCTGTTGGTTGTTGTATTGTCCTATTGACAGTATCCTTTGCCTAAAGAAGCTTTGCAGTTTTACGAGGTCCCATTTGTCAATCACTGATCTTAGAGCATGAGCCATTGATTTTTTTTTTTTCTGGAAAATTTCCCCTGTGCCCATGTGTTTAAACCTTTTCTCCACTTTCTCTTCAATTAGATTCAGTGAATCTGGTTTTACGTGTTCATCCTTGGTCCACTTGGACTTCAGCATTGTACAAGGAGATAAGAATAGATGGATTTGTATTCTTCTACATGCTGACCTCCAGTTAAACCAGCATCACTTGCTGTGTTTTTTCCACTGGATGACGTTAGCTTATTTGTCAAAGATCAAGTGAGCATAGGAGTTCAGTTTCATTCCTTGGTATTCAATTCTATTCCATTGATCTATCTGCCTGTCCCTGTACCAATACCATGCAATTTCTTTTTTTATCACAAATGCTCTGTAATACAGCTTGAAGTCAAGGACAGTTATTCCCCTAGAAGTTTTTATATTGTTTAGAATAGTTTTTGCTATCCAGGATTTTTTGTAATTCCAAATGAATTTGCAAATTGCTCCTTCTAACTCTGTGATAAATTAAGATAGGATTTTGATGGGGATTGCATTAAATCTGTAGATCACTTTCATCAAGATAGCCATCCTTGCTATGTTAATCTTGCCAGTACGTGAGCATGGGAGATTTTTTCATCTTCTGAGACCTTTTCATTTTCTTTCTTCAGAGACTTGAAGTTCTTGTCGTACATAAATTTTACTTTCTTGGTTAGAGTCACGCCAGGGTGTTTTATATTATTTGTGACTATCCTGAAGGGTGTCATTTTACTGATTTCATTCTCAGCCTGTTTATCCTTTGAGTACAGGAAGGATACTAATTTGTTTGTGTTACTTTTATATCCAGCCACTTTGCTAAAGTTGTTTGTCAGGTTTCGGAGTTCTCTGGTGGAAGTTTTGGGGTTGCTTAGGTATACTATTATGTCATCTGCAAATAGTGATATTTTTACTTCTTCCTTTCCAATTTGCATCCTCGTGACCTCCTTTTGTTGTCTAATTGCTCTGGCTCAGACTTTGAGTACTTCATTCAATAGGTAGGGAGAGAGTAGGAAGCCTTGTCTAGTACCTGATTTTAGAGGGATTGCTTCAAGTTTCTCTCCATCTAGCTTGATGTTGGCTACTGGTTTGCTGTATATTACTTTTATTATGTTTATATGTGGGTCTTGAATACTTGATCTTTCCAAATCTTTCACTGTGAAAGGGTATTGAATTTTGTCAAATCCTTTTTCAGCATCTATTGAGATGATCATTTAAATTTTTTTTGAGTTTGTTTATATAGTGGATTTCTCTGATGAATTTCTGTATATTGAACCATTGCTGAATCACCAAGATGAAGCCTACTTGATTATTGTGAATGGTCATTTCAATGTGTTCTTGAATTCAGTTTGCAAAAAATTTAATTGAGTAGATTTGCATCAATAATCCTAAGGGAAATTGGTCTGAATTTCTCTTTTTTTTCTGGGTCTTTGTGTGGTTTTGGTATAAGAATAGCTTTGGCTTCATAGAATGAATTGGATCATGTTTATTGTGTTTCTATTTTGTAAAATAGTTTGAAGAGTATTGGTATTATACCTTCTTGGAAGTTCTGATAGAATTCTGTACTAAAACAATTTGGGCTCTTTTGTTGTTGTTGTTGGGAGATTTTAATGAATGTTTCTGTTATTTTAGTGGCTATGGGATTGTTTGTTTGGTTTATCTGATCTTTATTTACTTTTGGTAACTAGTATCTGTCTGGGAAATTGTCCATTTCATCTAAATTTTCCAGTTTTGATTAGTATAGGCTTTTGTAGTAGGATCTGATGATGTTTTGAATTTCCTTGGTTTCTATAGTTATGTCTCCCTTTTCATTTCTCGTTTTCTTAATTTGGATACTGTCTTTGTGCCCTATGGTTAGTCAGAGTAAAGGTTGATCTATCTTGTTCATTTTTTTCAAATAATCAACTCCTTTTTTATTCTATATATAGTTTTTCCTTTGTTTGTTTGTTTGTTTGTTTGTTTCTACTCGGTTTATTTCAGCGTGAGTTTGATTAGTTCCTGATATCTACTCTTATTGGGTTTATTTGCTTCTTTTTGTACTAGATGCTTCGGATGTGCAGTCAGGCTACTAGTGTATGCTCTCTCCAGTTTATTTTGTTGGAGGCAATCAGAGCTATGAGTTTTCCTTTTAGTACTGCTTTCCATAGAAAAGTTCTATCCAGATTACAAAGTACATTTTATTCCAAACAGGTCCTTTCCTTATAAGAAACTTCAATTTTGCAAGCTTTTCTTTTCCATCGATTTTGTTACTATTTTATGTTCACAGTGTTTTGTTGGCTTTACAACAACATTTCTCCCATTTGCTCAAAACATTTAATAGTTTTGAGCTAAGATTGGAATTTACCATTAAATTTCACTGAATGAGCCAACTCTAAAATTCCCATGGTTTCTTAGAAAATTAAACCTTCTTACTTTTTAATTTGAGATTATATTTATTGTGCTTAGTTTGCAGCCAAGCTTGAGTTGGCTATGAGCCTTCTGTTGAGTTTATATACTTTGTATCATGAGTTTTCTGCTAATCTTTCTCCTCAGTCTAATGAAGTTCTTTCTTCCTCCAGGACCTTGGCAGCTCATGAGGATTATTATTATCTGACTTTTGCACATGTCTTCAACCCTTCTCTTTTACAACCTCCTTCACCATCTAGACCAGAGCTGTTTTGGACCTCTGTCACTGCTCCAAAAGTGACAATATTCCTATTGTGTCTACAGTTTTGTGTAGTAGTCAATATCACTGAAAAGTTTCATCTTTTTATATCTCCTGATTAATGTATGAATCCACTTGAATTATAGTCACTTCTATGAAAATAGTTTAGTTGTTTTTATTTTTATGTTGTTAAGTTTTATTTAAAGATGAAGATATAATTTTATTCTCCATTAAATTTATGGAAGAGTTATCATTAATTTTTAACACACACATATACACTCACACACATTCCTATATATGTAAATACTACAGCTTAATCTGTTTAATGCTACTGCTACGTATGAATTTAAGGCTGACAATTAGTAATGGATAACTAACTGATGTGTTTTTTACTTGGAAAGACTATTTCTATCATTGTCAGTATCTCTTTGTTGCCTGTACTTCCTTTTGTAGGGTTGAGGCCTCCCCATCCTCAAGGTATTCCCTTATTCACATTAACATATCTGTTATTGTCCTTGTACCAATCATGCTTAAGCATTAATGTTTGTGAAACATCATAGGTGTAGGTTCTGGCATTCCTGGGAGGAAACTTTGCTAATAATTTCTGTTCCTTTGGGTCTTTTAATTTTCCTGTTCTTCTCCCCCCCACACACACACAAAGATCCCTTAATTTCAGGTACAGAAATAGTATTGTAAATATTTCTATTGGAACTGTGCTTTACAATTTTACATTTTGATTGGTTGTACTTTTCTATAATGGTCTCTATTGACCAGGAAAGAATTTTTTTCTTGATATTGTTTGAGGATACACTTGTCTATGGGTATGTGAACAAATGTATAGAATGTTCGAGGGCTATTCAGGTTTTCTGACTGAGGTTAACCACAACTTCTAAGCATTTATAGTCAACAATACATCACTAGACACTTAAGAAACCAGAAGAAACCTTAAATTCAGAAATATGGAAACAGAATAAACAATATGAGTCTTGCCTGAGGAAGAAATATTGTGTTCTAGTCAATGAATAAGAAATGGGTATGTTGTACTGTCCTATGTCCCTTTAATTGCAAAGTAAGAACAGCAATTTTCAAAGTATATATATATATATATATATATATATATATATATATATATTGAATTATACATTGAATATATATATTCAATAATGTAAAACTCCTTGTCAATTATGATTTAATGTGTGCACATAATTAAATTTTCTTAGTTTTCTTTATTTAACAATTGATTTTTGACAAAAGAAAAAGCCAATACAATGCAGTATAAAAAAGAAAGCATTTTCAACAAATAGTGCTGCTCTAACTGGCAGTTTTCATGCAGAATAATTCAATGTGAACCATATTTTTTCACTCTGCACAAATCTCAAGTCCAAGTATGTTAAGATCCTCAACATAAAACCAGATACACTGAATCTAATAGAAGCAAAAGTGGAAAATAATCTTAAATACATTAGCACAGGAGAAAGTTTCCTGAACAAAACACCAATGACTCAGACTCTAAGATCAACAATTGAAAAATTGAACCTCTTGAAATGGAAAACCTTCTGTAAGGCAAAAGATATTGTTAATAAATCAAATCGCGGCCTACAAATAGGGAAAAGTTCTTCACTAATGCTATATCTAGTAGAGGTATAATATCCAAAATATAATAAGAACTCAATAAGTTAGACTCAAAAATCCCAACTAAAAGTAGGGTACAGAACTAAACAGAGAATTCTCAACAGGTAACCTCAAATGGCTCATGAGAACCTAAAGAAAATTTCAACAACCTTAGTCATCAAAAAAATGTATTCAAAATGAATCTGATATTTCATCTTACACCTATCAGAATGATTAAGATCAAAAACTCAAAGGACGGAACATGTCACTGAGTTTGTAGATAAAGGGGAACACTCCTTCACTGCTGGTGTGAGGTCAAACTTGTACAACCACCCTATAAATCAAATTGGCAGTTCTTCAGAAAATTGGAAATAGTTCTACCTGATGACCCAGCTATACTACTTCTTTATGATAGTTACAAATAACATAAAATGCTTTGGTGTAACTCTAACCAAGCAAATGAAAGACATGTTTGACAAGAACTTCAAATCCCTGAAGAAGAAATTGAAGAAGATATCGGAAGATGGAAAGATCTTCCTTGCTCATGGATCAGTATGAATAACATAGTCAAAAGGGCCATCTTACCAAAAGTAATCTACAAATTCAATGCAATCCCCATCAACTTTCAATACAATTCTTTTCATATCTTGAATGAACAATTCTCAACTTCATATGGAAAAATTCAGGATAGCCAAAACTATCCTGAACAGTACAAGGACTTCTGGAGGTATAACCATCCCTGACCTGAAGCTATACTACAGAGTAACAGTGATAGAAAACTGCCTGGTATTGGAACACAAAGAGACAAGTGAAATCAAAGAAGACAGAAACATAAAATGGAACAGAAAACTTCTTCAACAAATGGTGCTAGTATAACTGGATGTCTACATGGATAAGAATGCAAATAGATTCATATTTATTACTCCACAAAAATTCAAGTCCAAATAGGTCAAAGACCTCAACATAAAACCAGATACAGACACACTGAGTCAAACTGAGGTGAATGTGGGAAACAGCCTTAAATATATTGGCCCAGGAGAAAAATGTCCTGAACAGGAGACCAATTGCTCTATGTCAAGTCATCTCCAAAATTTTAATACAGATCTGCTCCTGTCTAAAGGAAATACTGGGACAAATAGTCCCATAGATGAAATCAGAGATGGGATCAGAGATGAAAAGAAAGGCCATCCAGAGACTGCCCCACCTGGGTTTCTATCCCATATGCAGACACCAAATCCAGACACTATTACTGAAGCCAAGAAGTACTTGCTAACAGTAGCCTGATATAGCTGTCTTCTGAGAATCTCTGCCAGAGCTTGACCAATACAGATGTGGATGCTCACAGCCAACCATTGAACTGAATACAGGCACCACAATGAAGGTGTTAAGGGAAGCACTAAAGGAGCTTAAAGGGTTTACAACCCCACAAAAAGAACAATATCAAACAACCAGACCTCCTAGAGTTCCCAGGAACTAAACCACCAACTAAAGAGTACACATGGAGGGACTCATGGCTCCAGCTGAATATGAAGTAAAGGATGGCCCTTTCTGGCATCAATGTGAGGAGAGACCCTTGGTCCTGTGAAGGCTTGATGCCCAGTGTAGGGGAGTGCTAGGGAGGTGTAGCAGGTGTGGGTGGTTGGGTACAGAGGCACTCTCATAGAAGCAGGGAGAAGATGGTTGGGATCAGGGATTTGAGGAGAGGAAACAGGGAAATGGAATAATATTTGAAATTTAAATAAATAAAATATTCAATTAAAAATTAACAAATGGGACTTCTTACAAAGCTTATGTAAGACAAAGGAAACTGTCATTAGGACAAAATGACAGCCTACAGATAGGGAAAAGAACTCTACTAACCCTTCATCCAACAGTGGGCTAATATATGAAATACATAAAAAACTCAAGAAGTTAGACTCCAAATAAAGCAAAATAACCAAATCAAAAAATGGGGTACAGAATCAAACAGATAACTCTCAACAGAAGACTCTTAAATGACCAAGAAACACTTAAAGAAATATTTACCATCCTTAGTCATGAGGGAAGTGAAAATCAAAATGACCCCAAGATTCTACCTTATACCACACAGCATCGCTAAGATGAAAAACTCAAGCAACAGAATACTTTGTTGAGGACATGATGAAATAGTAACACTCCTTCATTGCTGGTGAAATGGCAAACTTGTAAAGACACTCTGGAAATCATTCTGGTAGTTTTTCTAAAGTTGAAAATAGTTCTCCTTGAAGTCTCAGCTATACTGTTCCTGGGCATACTACCAAAAGATACTCTACCATTCCCCAAGGACATTTGCTCTACTATGTTCATAGCAGCTTTATTCATAATAGCCAGAAAATGGAAGTAACAAAAATGTCCCTCAAATAAAAAATGTATACAGAAAATGTAAAATATTTACACAAACTATTCAACTATTAGAAACAATTGTGTCATGAAATTTGCAGCCAAATGGATAGAACTATTTAAAACTATTATCCTGTGTGAGGTAACCCAGACCCAAAAAAGCATACATAGTAAGTACTCATTGATCAAACTTTAGGAATGCTGGAATTCCCACATTGAGTTTTGGGAGACTGAAGTCAATATCTAATACTGTAGAGATATAATGACCCAGGGAGGAGTATTACAGGAAGAGGCACCCTTTTAGAGACAAAGGTGAGGAACAAAAACTCTGTGAGGCAGAGTCAGAAGGGGAGACAACATTTTGGGTGTAAATAAATAAAATAATTAATTAATACAAAATTTGAAAAAATAAATAAGCAAGCATAGAAAATAATCAAACTATAGAAGTAGTGATGAAGGTATTTACTCTAAAAGTAATATGGTAATTAACTCACTAAAGCATATATTCTCTGATATGTGGATCTACATTTGAAAATATTAAACTTTCATATATAAAAATGTAAAAATAACTTAATGTCATTTAAAGGCACCTCAACTGTTTACTCCTACAAGCTCAAAAAAATAAATTACATACATTGTTACTTCAAGAGAAATCAATTAAATAAAAAACTAAACTATCATCCAGCAGTACTGAAAGTTCACAACGTACCATCTGGGATATACATATGATCCTCTGCCCTGCAAAGGGTCTGAGTATCTCCATTTCAGTTGTTCCACCCTATCTAGTGCATATAAATCCTTTCCTAGCCTCATGCTGGCTCCACTCCACAGCTTATGCTATTCCTGATATTCATTCTATCTGAAAGCTCCAAGATGCTGGGTCAGCACTTCAACATGGCCCCACCTTCAACAATACCCTCTTTTAGGCTTTTTTCAGGAACTCTAATTCTGCCACATGATCCTTTCATGCCTTCAAAACAAACATCACTTGGGAAGTTCTTATACAATATTAAGTTCAGTGGAACACATGGGGTATAGACTTGTCCTCCTCTTGACTACAGGTTCTGTGTGGTGACCTGAGGAGCCACTTCTCAGAATACTTCACTTCACAGATTCTTCCTCATCCCCAACTGACTTGAATAACAGAGGAGAACCTATTTATTAAAAGTAACAGATAAATGGCCCTGATAGTCTTTCTTTCCCTCTGAAATTTCACTAGACATGTGTGCATCATCTATGTTCTCAGCATTCATCTTCTCAGATGTCACACACTGTCCATTAAGCCCTGAACACTCAAAGGCTTTTCCAGCCGAAAGTTCCCAAAACCTGTACAATTTTCCCCTAGCCAATATGCCCAGGCCTGTCACGGCTATTCTCTACCCACAGTACTAATTTCTGTCTTAGTACTTAAAACCTATGATTATGACAGTGATGAAAATGCAACTTCTGGAGAAAAAAATGTTTTGCTTTTAGATTTTCACTTCCAGATAACAGTTTACTCTTGAAGGGAGTCAGGTCATGAACTAAAAGCAGGAATCTGGAGGCAGAAACTTAAGCCAAAGACAGGAGTGTTGCTTACTGGCTTGTACCCCAGGAGATGCTCAGTTTGTTTTCTTATTTAAGCCTGGGCCACCTGCTAAATACTGCCCTCTCAACAGGACAGGGATCTGTGACTTGATACCTCAATCATTAATCAACAAAATGTACCACATGCTTATTCACAGGACAATCTAATGGGGACATTTTCTCAATTCAGAATCCATTTTCCAAGATAACTATTGTATTATCAAGCTGACAAAACCTAAGCAGCATGATGTTTATAGCATGCAGGAATTCATTTGATTATATTTTCTTATTGTCTGACTCAACAGAACAAAAATTACTTTATGAAAATTCTAGTGAAAATTAAAGGGATTCTATTATTACATATTTACATTGAAAATAATTTTAATGTTTGGCAACTTCAATAACTTTCTGCATATTCTAATTTGCATAAAATCATTTTATAGAAATTATGTCTTGGTGGAGTTATTTCAGTTTTATTCCTTACAAATATAGACAAGATAATGGAATCCATGCCAATGGCTTCTGCCAACTAAGGAATAGCTAACTATGTAGGTTTTTTCCTCAAATCCTTTGGAGAATTTTTTTCTATTTCAAACCCAATAGTTATATTACTGCCAATAATTTGTGCTGGAAGCATGCACAGTTGTTATTAATTTTAATTTTCCCAAGGGATAGAATAGATACCTCATCTCACTTTGCTGTACCTAATGAGTGATTGGGAAATATAGAATGATGGTGAGATTACCATAGACTTACTCACTAACAGGAAAAAACGCCAAATGCCAAAATACAGTACTGGAAAGTTGTTTGGAATTTGTACTGAATATCTGAGTTGCTTTAAGAAATTACCAGTAACAAATATCTCTAGAACATGAATTAAGAATTTTGATGAAATTTAAATAGTTTTATAATACCTTAGAATCTTTGAAATCTTATCAATCTTTGTGAAGTAAAGTGTTAATATAATCAAGTGTTTTCTAATGTGAACCAATAGAAAATTTTGAAAAGTCATACAAAATTCTTTAGAAAATAAAGCACAAAAGAACAACAAATTAACACAAAATTAACAGTTGTAATTTTTAATAATGAAATTTCCTATTTGGTTCACATTTCTGTGCCATTCTATCTTTATTCTCCCCTCTTCCACCACTGCAATTTGGGACTGAGTAAAAGAAGGAAGGCAATAGAGGAATAAGAAGAAAAGAGAATGAAGGAGAAGGGGAGGAGGGGGAAGAGGAAGACAAAGAAAGGAGAAAAGAATCCATTGCTAGCCTATGTTTCTGAAGTACAGGAATATTGGGCAAACACTTTACCCACGTTTTCAGTCCCTTCAATATTTTTTTCACAAGAGTAGTCATCTTTTGTTCCTGAGGTAGCATAGAAAGATCTGGAAAAAAAATGACAAGAGAAAGGGCAGATCTGGAAAGCAAAAGGACCACAAGCCTTCTCTACCTTTTGCTGCTAAGAAAAGAGAAAAAATTAACAGATACCTCTGATAAAATTACTCCTCAAATTGTATCAACAAGTGTTGGAGAAAGATTATAGTTATATCTCTATTACAAATATGAAAGCTGAGGCCTGGTATCAGTTCTTTGCAAAGCTAGTTTCTGAAGTACAAACATAGAAGGGATTGAGTAAAACTAAAACTAATATAATTCCGAAGTGCTGGGAGCCCTATCATTTCCATGAGATATTTCCTTTGCCAAGAGTATATGTTTGACAACCTGATATCTATGAGACTGTTACCCAAGGTTGCTAACTTCTGGGAAGTGAGTAAATACAATCCAAAGAGGGAGGAGTCAATGCTTTTGGGAGAAACATTCTGAATATCGGTGGATAAAGGTGATAAAACATGGCCCAACTTATTTAGGTAGCATCCAGTGTGCTTGTTGAAAAATTAAGTAATTTTTGCAGGGTTTATCCATCCCTCTCCATGCAGTGTGATGGAAGAAAATATGAGGAACTAGTGAGACTAGAATTTTAGCTTCCTTTGTTTTTGCCTTCCTGTCTCTCTTGCAATTTTCCTAAAAGTGTACTTGTTTTGATTGTAACATTACATTTCTTACTGTAAAGAAAATATAGACTCTTGGAATTAGGTATCATTTTACTATCAGTTATATGCAACCTCCTAAACCTTACTGCATTGTGGTGTTCAGGCCTTTGTCTTGCTTCTCACAGACTGCAACAAGAGAAACACTCTAGACATGAGTTGAAGGCTGCTGTGAGGTCTTGTGTCCTTGGACCTCTTTGTCCCAATGGTGTTTTACCAGGAGAGTACTGATATGCTTACATGTATGCTGGTAACATGTAAATAGTCACTGCATAACAACCTGAACAAATGAAGCAAGCTTGTTTCCTACTGAAAATATAAATTTAACTTAACTTGCTGTGTGATTAACATTGCTTATCCAGTTTCATATACATTTCAATACAGTGAACATGGAGTCAAAAGAACTACATTTAAGTAACAGAATACATAGAGTAAAACCAGTAGATGATTATCAGAAAATGGCTCAGTTGTCACTAGAGAAAAATATAATGGCTAATATAGGCCTACCTTCCAAAATAACAGACAAAATTCACCCTTTGAGATGCTTGACTTGACAGGTTGCAGAATGAACATATTTAAAAGACTGGGATTGTGGATGGAATTGCAAGATGTTGCAACCATACTATAAATCAGTCTGGTGGTTCCTCAGAAAATTGGACATAGCATTACCTGAGGACCTAGCCATACCACTCCTTGGCATATACCTAGAAGATGCACCAGCATATAACAAGGACACATGCTCTACTATGTTCATAGCAGCCTTATTTATAACAGACAGAAGCTGGAAAGAACCCAGATGTCCTTCAACAGAGGAATGGATACAGAAAATGTGATACATTTACACAAAGGAATATTACTCATTTATTAAAACAATGAATTCATGAAATTCTTAGGCAAATGGATGGAACTAGAAAATATCATCCTGAGTGAGATAACTGAATCACAAAAGAACACACATTGTATTCACTCACTGATAAGTGTGTATTAGTCCAAAAGCTTTCAATATCTAAGATACAACTCACAGACCACATGAAGTACATGAAGAAGGAAGACTATAGTGTGGGTGCTCTGATCCTTCTTTGAAAGAGTAACAAAATACTCATGGGAGCACATATGGAGGCAAAGTGTGGGACAGAAGCTGAAGGAGGGGACGTCCAGAGACTGTTCCACCTGGGTATCCATCCCATGTGCAGTCACCAAAGGCAGACACTGACATGAATGCCAGGAAGTGCCTGCTGACAGGAGCCTGATACAGCTGTCTCCTTAGAGGTCTGTCAGAACATAACATATACAGAGGCTGATGCTCACAGCTAACCACTGTACTGATCACTGAGTTACCAATGTAGGAAAAGAATTAGTGAGAAGACTGAAGGAGCTGAAGGGTTATGCAGCCCCATGAGGAGAGCAACAATAAAACCAACCAGAGCTCCCAGGGACTAAATCACCAGTGGGGGAGCACATAGGGATGGACTCATAGCTCTAGCTGTATATGTAGTGTAGGATGGCCTTGTTGGGTATAGGTGGAGAGGAGGTCCTTGGTCTTGTGAAGGTTGGATGCCCAAGTGTGGGGTAATTCGAGGTGGGGAGGTGTTAGTGGTTAGGTGAGTGGGGGCATATCCTTATAGAGGTAGGATGAGGGATGAGGGGGGATGATATAGGGGGCTTCTGGTTGGGTGGGGAATGTAAAAAGGGGATAACATCTGAAATGTAAAAAAAAATCCAATAAAATAATTAATTTTAAGAAATGACTGGAACTATGCTTCCTGCAAGCAACATAGGTGACCTATCGAAATAATTTGCCACTATCTCTACCCATAAAACACTACAAAATCCTGGAAAATTATAGGTTCCAATCTACATATTTAATTTAAGAATATCCCTGAAACTTCTCTGGCCGCCAAAGTTATGCATATCTGAAAAGCCACCAGCTGTCTAAAGATGATGCTTTAATAAAGCAATGTATATCATCTTGAAGTATAATACTGAAGTTGGAAGAATTATACAGATCAAACTGTGAGGTAAGATGCAGGGTCAGTGGCCACAAAATAGTACTGAGCAAAAAGGTTTAGATGTATATTTTTTAGGTGTTAAACATCTTCAGTGAAGAGACTTTTCAAGACTCACATTGAATTTACAGAGCTTATATCCAGATTACACAACATGCATGCTTCCCTTGCCACACTGAGATGATTCTTACTGAAAAGGAACAAATTATTTCTAAGCCCAGAGGAAAGGTTTTATGCCCATGTGTGCACAGTAATGATGTTACTGCATAATTACCACCACAGTGTGCTAGAGAGACCAGGCCTAAACTTTGCAAATAAATCTTACTTGGTGCAACACATTCCCTTTATATAGTTGTTATTTTTAACTTCTCTAGAGTGTACCATATTTTGAAGCTCAAAGTGTAAGCTGTTGAATTTCATTTGTGAACATAGGCAGCATTATCTTATATACATGGCTTCAGTTTTTCTTTCCTACCAAGGTTAAGATTTTTGATTTCAAGTGTAACGGTGACAGTTGGCACTGTCATACTGAACTGAGAATCAGATCACTCAGACATAAGTCAATAAAATCAATGTTAGTTGTTGGGTTTCAGCAGATTACCTTTATCTGTTTAATGACATTTCTTTTGTTTAGAGTTTCAAGGATTTGTTTATCATGACAAGAAGGCATACATTTTAAAATATTTTATTCCTGTTCATTGAGATGAGATGGTGGGTAGCTTTTTTTATATTGTTGTTGTTAATTTCTGTATATAATTGCATAAACTGACTTTTGACCTACTTTGTACCTGGATAAATTTTGGTTACTCCAAATATATTGCCATCTTTGATGCCAGTTGATGTGGCATGTTGATATGCCATGGAAGACTTTGTGTGTCTGTTCTTTTATGGGGAATGATTTGTCTAGATTTACTCTCTTTAAATACCTTCTTTTGATGCTGATGATGGTAATTAATAATGAGAGACCTGTAAAATAGATTTGGATAAGACCTTTCAACTTAATATTTGGGAAGGCTTTATATGCAATGGATGTAATTTCTTTCTCTAAAGTTCAGGTGAACTTGTAAGTAGAATAAACTTGAGATTTATTTACTGTAATACATTTCACCACATATTCCAGTTATTTAGGCAATAAAATTATTTAAGACTTTAGGTTTACCTGCAAGTTGTATTCACAAGTTTTTTTTTCCCACTTAATATATTTCTGAAAAAAGAAGAAAAATTATCAGAATATATCATTCTTTAATTTTGAGTATCCATCTTATTTCAGGCACAGTATTATCCAATTTAAAGATTTAAAAGGCTAAGGTATAAATTGTATTCAATTATTCATTTTTGAAGGTACCATATTTAACCATAACTTTGGAATATTAAAATCTAAAGAGCTCATATGCTTGATTTCCATTATCATTCCAGTTAGTTTTTGATTTTCCAGAGAGGAAGTTGGGCAATGCAATACTAGGACAGTTGCTTCCTATACTATTAGAAGTTGAGTATTATCATAAAAGATGGTGAACCTCATTGAAAATAAAATGAAGCCATTCAAATATATTTTAATTTTAGTGGTTTTCAAATAAACATTTTTGTCCAGAAGTGGCTTATATTAAAATTATTTCTCAAAATGTAAATATGGAGACATATATTTATGATGAAGAAATTTTCTAGAAGATTAAGGTGCATTTCAGTTCTGAAATACAGCTCTAAAGATGTGGGAGGCAGTTGTGTACTGCTTGACATTTTATACCTTTTATCATGTATCCATGTGATAACTAAACTCTTCATTGCTGGAGCTGGAGAGATGCTCCAAAAGTTAAGACACTTCTTATCTTCCAGAGTGTCTGCTTCCCAGAGCCCATATGATTGTTCACAAATATCTGGACAAATATCTCCAGTTCTAGGAACATCCCATGAACTCTTCATGTCTCTAAAAACGCCAGATATCATAAAATCGTGTTCAAATAAGAAAAAAGCCAAAACTAAAGAAGTATTTTAAAGTTCTACAGTATCAACTGATGGCACCAGCGCCGCCACCTCTTAGGCCTGGAGGATTAAAGAAAGATACATACTCAGGCCATTTATCAAAAGAGAACACTGAAGCTTTTACTGAGAAGGTTCAATATATACACCAAACCGGGGAGGGAAAAACACAAACAGGAACTAAACTAGGGGGCAACAGCTCATCAAGTGGAAAGTCCCTGCCCAGTGCATCACACCTACAACAGGATGTTCTGCTGCAGAATGCTCAGTTGTTACAAGAGCTGTGGAAAAGTACTTTGCAGACAGCAGCACACAGAAAGTCTCAACCAGGGCATGGTAGCCTTTCAGGGTCCTACAATCAACTTAAGCAGATTTTGAATTAGCTAGGACAGACATCTATAGGAAAGGCTGAGAAGTATCTCCAGAGAGGCTATCTGAGACCAATCCACAAATAAAATAGGTTTGTGTTCTGTATAGACTGAAGAAGAAAAGTAGTTTTCAGTGTAAAAATTCCACTGTTTTGTGTCTTAGATGTGAAGACTACCACCTGCTTCAAAATCTCTGGATACCTCCCTTTCCATACTAGACTGTACCTTCTTACAATATGACTTAAAGTTAATATTTTTGCTTCAAATTACTTTCTGTCCACCACAAGGAAGTCAACTAATGTAGTTTGTTTTGTTTATTGTTTCTATAATGAAGAAGTAGTTATTTGATACTAAGAGTGTTAAATTCAAGCTGAGCAGTCAGGAAGCAAGCCCTTATGCCCAGCATTGGAAAGCAAAAGCAGGCAAATGTCTGAGTTTGAGGCCAGCCTGGTTTGTAGAGAAAGTTCCACAACCATAAGAGCTACAGAGTAAAAACTGTCTCCAAAATAAATAAGTAAATAAGTACCCTCTATGAAAAACTTGAAAAAAAAAAGATTATGAGGAAAGAGTCGATCAAGTGAAAATGGCTAAAGTAGTAGAACTTGGTGTTAGCTCTCAGAGGTCCAGTTCCAGAGCAGGTATGTGAGAGCTGCTTACTTATGTTCAGCTAGCTGTGGATAGTTGTGTTGTCAGGTCAGAAGGCTCACATGAACTTTTGTGTCTCCTGATTTTATTGTGGTCAGCTATGTAGGCATACAGTATCAGTGTGATTGATTTGTACTAAACCCCTAGAGAGTGATACATGTAAGTCATAAACACCCAGTAATACTGTAAATTATCCAGACAAGCTGCTGGAGAGTGGCCCACACCTTTAGTCTTGGGAAATTTTTTTTTAATCAGGTATGACATTATAATGGTAGGGTTGTTAAAAATAGTTACAAGCCAGTCATAAAAACAGAACAGTTTTTGGAGATTCCAAGCATCTGTAACATTGGTCCCTTATATAAACCTTCATATATCTGAAAAACCACAACTGGCATGAAGCACACCAGATGGCATGTACTTCTAAAAATAATAAGTAAAAATTTCAAGGTGATTCCTACTTCTGCACTGCTATTTAACATTTCTCATGAGCTGTGTCTTCTTTGAATTATTGAAGGCACATCAGAAGAATGCATGGTAAAATGCACCACAAAGGGTTTAGCATGATCAGTATTAACACGGGCTTGCCCTGGCAAAGCACACTGCAGAGAACCCCAGTAAAGGAATAAAGGAAATTTGTACATAATATTCTACCTCAGGATGCCACACTTTTCGGAAATATGAATCTCTTCATAAATATTTTTTAAATGTGACAGGCATAAAACTATGGTGCTGGTGGTAACTTTTAAATGTTTAACTTAGACTTAGGATTCTGAGATTTAAATTTCTTACTTAAAACCTACAATCTTCAGTCATTTACAACACATAATTCCTTATCAACCTTCATTGTGAATGATTATAGGCATTTTTTATATTTTAAGATCTGTGAAAGAATTTCTTGAATGATTGTTATATTTTCAGCTTTCTTATAAAAATAAGATGACAATAACATTTGAAATATCTATATTTATATCAAAATTACTAATAATAATTTCTGTATAATAAATGTTATTTTCTCCATAATAAATCTGTCCATAAACATAGAACAACCAATACGTAAAATAATTAATTTTGTATGAAAACTGGAAGGCTTTTTTAAATTGGTTATTTTACTTATTTACATTTCAAATGTTATTCCCCTTCTCAGTTTCCCCTCCACAAACTCCCTCCCTCTCTTCCCTCACCCTGCTGCTATGAGGATGTTCACCCACCCCCCTCCTCAGTTCCCAAGAATTCTCCTATTGTGGGACACCGAGCCTCCACAGGACCAAGGGCCTCCTTTCCATTAATGCCAGATAAGGCAATCTTCTCCTACATATGCAGACGAAGCCATGGATCCCTCCATATGTACTCTTCGGTTGGTGGTTTAGGCCTTTCGAGTTTTGGAGGGTCTGCAGAGTTGTTGATATTGTTGTTCTTCCTATGGAGTTGCAAACCCCTTTAGCTCCTTCAGTCCTTCCCCTAACTCCTCCATTAGGGTCCCAATGCTCAATCCGATGGTTCACAGTGTGCATCTGCATCTGTATTTGTCAGGCTCTGAAAGAGCCTCTCAGGACAACTACACCAGGCTCCTGTCAGCAAGTATTTCTTACCATCATCAATACTGTCTTAGGTGACAGCAGATGCTGGAGAGGATATGGAAAAAAGGGAACACTCCTGCACTCCTGGGATTGCAAGCTGGTAAAACCACTCAAGAAAACAGTCTGACACTTCCTCAGAAAATTGGAAATATTTTTACCTGAAGACAAAGTTACACCATTCTTGCACATATATCCAAAAGATGCTACAACATATAACAAGGACACACTTTCAACTATGTTCGTAGTAGCCACATTCATAATAGCCAGAAGCTGGAAACAACCTAGATATCCCTCAAAAGAGGAATGAATACAGAAAATGTAGTACATTTACATATTGGAGTGATATACTCAGTTATTAAATACTCAACTATTAAAAACAATGACTTCATGAAATCACAGGCAAATGGATGGAACTAGATAATACCATCCTGAGTGAGGAAACCCAGTCACAAAAGAACAAATATGGTATGTACTCACTGATAAGTGGATATTAGCCAAAAAAAAAAAAAAAAAGCCTTGGAATACCCATGATACAAGTCTCAGATCATATGAAACCCAAGAAGGAAGGTCAAAGTGTGGATGTTTCAGTCTTACTCAGAAGGGGGAAGAAAATGATCATGGAAGGTAAAGGGAGGGAGGAATCTGGGAGAAAGAGAGAAGGGGGAGACAAGGAAGAATTAGAGAAGGTGATTTTAATTTTTTTTATTGCAAAGCATTCTTTTTTTTATTTTATTTTTTTTAATTTCTTTTTTTTTTGAACATGAAATGCTTTTTTATAGCATGTTTTACAAGGGGAGAGGGTAAGAGGGGCCAGGTAGTGGAAAAGTACAAAATCTTCTTGGCCTGTGCCTTGAAACATGTCATGGTCTATACGGTACACTGCCTTGAATTATGATCTACCTGCTGTTCTTCAGAAGATATGGTACACTGCTTGAGTTATGGTCTCCCTGCTATTCTTAAGAAGATATGGTACTCTGCTTTGAGTCTATCTGCAGTTGCTAAGCAGGATCTTGCAGTTGCCAAGCTTCAGAGGACATTGTGCAGGTGGGGAAAGGTAGGGGGTGAGGGTAAGGGCGAGGGTCCTGGCTTCTGGCATCTCCCCCTTCTCTGTTTAGTTAGAGAAGGCGTCTTATGATCAATTCCAACTATGTGAATTTTGAATTTGGATGTCTAATTATGGGGGGTCTTAGACAAGTTCACAACCCCAAAACACTGATGTGAGACGAGTCACATCGATGGTCGAAGGCTTTAGGCTGTCGACGATGGGCAACGTAAAGGGACTCCGATGTGGGTGAAAGGAGGGTGAGAGCCCTGTCTTAGGCCATGTAGGCTGCACCCACTCCCAGCACAATGCACTCCTTTTCGGCTGCATTGGGTGGGCCCCTGGGAAGTGGACCTACAATAATCCCGTCATTGGGCTAACTCACAGCCATCCTAGTCTCTTGTAAATGTTCAAGTTATCAACCATTTGTCAGTTTGGGGTGTAATATTGTCATAAAGGAAGGCTCCCCAATGTTAGTGGCCATATCAAGGGTGGCCTTGGTTTAGGAAAAAGCCAATTTTTGTTGTGGTGATCAAGAGGCCAAGCTCTCTAGCGAGAGAAACGAGGGCAAACCAGGCATACCAGGAACCCTTCTGGAGGGCGTGGAAGTCTAGGGGTCGACCGTAGGGGGAGGCAGGGGAGCTGGCAGCTGTGTCAGTCTCCTGCGGAGTCACTTCTGGATCCTCTTCAATTTTTGGCTGATGGTAATGAACTTCAACCATCTTCTTGATGGCAGCATCAACCTGGTTCTGTGGATGACAGGTCGCGGGTGACGATCTCTTTCTCGCTCAGTCTTGATGTCGTGCGCACATCCTCTCAATGAGGGTCCATGCCTCGAGCCCCACGTCTGGGTGCCACTTGACCCGACCGACGGGTCCTAGTTATTCGTGGGGGCGAGGAGGTCTGCAACCTGCTATTCTTCAGAAGATATGGTACACTGCTTGAGTTATGGTCTCCCTGCTATTCTTCAGATGATATGGTACACTGCTTTGAGTCTATCTGCAGTTGCCAAGCAGGATCTTGCAGTTGCCAAGCTTCAGGGGACCTTGTGCAGGTAGGAAAAGGTAGGGGGTGAGGGTAAGGGCGAGGATCCTGGCTTCTGGCCCATCTGGATTAGAACTTCTAACAGCAGGCATCTGAAAAATTGGCTTTAAAAACAAAAGAGGGGGAATGGTACCCTCTCAGAAGGAGTCCCCCTGA
Source organism: Grammomys surdaster (assembly GCF_004785775.1). Classification (NCBI taxonomy): domain Eukaryota; kingdom Metazoa; phylum Chordata; class Mammalia; order Rodentia; family Muridae; genus Grammomys; species Grammomys surdaster. The sequence goes on along the minus strand of NW_021604569.1, from coordinate 14,240,166 downwards.
AATACTCTCCATCATGCCTTGTTCACTTTTCTCTCTCGAAAGCTGAAAGCTCATAGCAAATCTCTTGTTGACCATGTTGGTGACCTCGGGCACCACCAAGACCAACAAAACTTTGCCACAGATATGGCGAAGGACCCTCATACCCGTAAAGGGAATGCCTCAGACCCAGTTCCCTTATGGAGCCGAGGACTGATATGCCTGTCCAATACCACAGAAGGCACAGCTAACCGGCTACCACAAATATTAATGAAAAAAATAGATACCCCCACAAAGCTAGGCCCAATCATAAATACGATGAATAACAATTTACATCCAGGGAAGAGAAATCTCCCTGAGAATCCCCTTCTTTTTTCTTTCCAGGTATAAATGAATCACCCGGTGATTTTAATTTTAATGAAGATGGGTCGCAGTGAGGGATGTGGAACTGAGGATAGCCAGTAAAATATCCCAAATCCAAGAGGTTTCTAGGACTCAATAGGGATGACATTAGCTTAAGTACTCAACAAAGGAGGTAGAACCTGTAGAGACAATATCCAGTGTATAGGGAAGACCCTATGTTGAGGGATGGGACCACCCATCCATCTCAAAAATATTAATCCAGAATTTCTCCTGTCAAAAGGAAATGCACGGACAAAGAGTAGAGCAAGGACTGACAGAAAGGCCAGGTAGAGACTGTACAATCTAGGAATCCATCCCATCTGTAGACATGAAACCCAGACACTATTACTGATACAAAGAAGTAAGTTTAGAAAAGTAGCTTGAATTAGAATACAAAATCTTGGAAATTAGAGCAATGTCTTTAATAATTAAAAATTACATAAATCTTTACCTATTATATATATAAACATGCACAAGAATATGCATATATGGGAATGCATTATTTAGAATATGTTTAAGGTTAGGAATGATGACTCAACAATTGGGAGAAGTGACTGCTCTTCAGTGGGACCCTTGTTTTGGTTCCCCTGTGCCACACGATAGCTCTCAACTACTTTGCAACTCTAGTTTCAGGGGAAACAGTACACTTATCTAGCAGCTTTAGGCATTACATGCACATGATGCAAAGAGATACGGGCAAGAAAAACACATATACATATAAAATAAAGTGAGAAAATGATGGTTATCTTGTTATACAAAATATATTTAGTCTGGATTGCTTCTAATATTAACCAAAATTGAATTTTGTTTTCAAAATTATCTCATTTGTAAATTAAATTTACTATATAATGTTTCTCATTTAAATACTGTTTATAGACTACTCAAAGTTTATTGAGCAGAATAAATGAGTAATTAGTATTTCAGTAAATAGTACAGGTCAATATCGAATCCTTGGAAACTGAAATATATAAATATTTGTTTTCTTTAATATAACTTCACAACTTTGGATCAAACAGTAATCTGAGGATAATTCATGTCCAATGTTCTCTTTAAGAAATGATTAAGTGATCAGCTAACTAAATACTTAAGAGATAGAACCACCTTCAGTAAACAGAAAATGCCCTCTGATGAGGGATGGGGCCACCCTGCCATTTCAAAGTCTTTAACCCAGAAATATTCCTGTCCAAAGAAAAGACAGGGACAGAAAATAGAGCAAAGACTGAAGGCCATCCAGGGACCACCCCAATGGAGGAACCATCCTGTCTGCAGACATAAAACACTTTCTCTGTTACAATTGGAGAGAAGCACTTGCTGACAGGAACCTGGTATGGCTGTTTTTGGGAGTTTCTGCCAGTAACTAACCAATGCAGATATGAATGCTTGGAGCCAACCATTAGATTGAGCTTGGGGACCCTGATCAGGGAGCTGGCAAAGGAAGGACTGAAAGTGCAGAGGGGAATTGCAACCTCATAGGAAGAACAACATAGACTGCCCGCACCACTCAGTGCTTCGAGGGACTAGACCACCCACCAAAGAGTGTACAGGGAGGGATCAATGGCTCCAGATTCATATATAGCAGAAGATGGCCTTGTCTGACTTGAGGGAGAGAGGAGGTTTGTTGACTCGGTATAGAGGGATGCTGGAGGCATAGGGTGAGAAAGGGTGGGTAGGTAGGGTGAGAGAGTATGGGTGGGTGAGGTAGCACCCTTATAGAGGCAAAGGGAGGGGAGGAGAGGGCAGATGTGGGATTGGGGTCTTGTGGAGGGGTAACCGGAAAGTAGATCATTTGAGATATAAATGAATGGAATAATTAATAAAATAAAAAGAAATGATAAGATGGTCAATTAACTAAAGACTTAAAAAAAGAGAGTCCACTATTCTCATCAATTGGCTACATTAACTTTGGTCAGTGACAGCTTCTTGTCAAGAAGGTTTGTGAATGGTTAGGTAGAAACAATGCTCAGCTGAACAGCATCAGCATCTAGTATATATTCCACTGACACTCAGCATGCTGTTTATCTGTTTACCTGTGATATAAACTGTAGAATAAGCTGCTCTCACCTCAAACACAAAAACAGAGATAGCAAGTTTCTAAGGTCAAGAGGCTGGCCAAACATGATTGTAATCACAGCTGTTCATGAAGCTGAAGCAGGAAAAACACAGTATCAAAATTAGTCTGGGTTATGGGTAAGGTCAAGTCCAGCTTGAGGTGCATAGTGAGAATCAGTCTCAATTTTAGATAAAATGAAAAGGCACTTGAAATGTGACTAGTGCTGAGTAGTTGTCTATCTTGGATGAAACATTCAGGTATTATGGGGGAAAATAAGAAAAGGAAAATGGAAAGAAATCAAGAAATAAAGCGACTCTGTCTCAAAAATCAACAAATATTACCTAGAATGTAAAATTAATGACTTTCTAACAGTAGTAGTTAACATGAAACAGAATACAAGAATAAAGTAGCAAATTTAAGTATCTATTTCACTTCTAATTATAAAATTTTATATATATTTTTAGCCATGAACTTTTCTACCCAGCCTCTTTATTCCCAAAATAACATCTCTGAGCCTTAATTATTTATTAATAAATGTATATGTCATAAGCTTTGGCTTGTTTCTCAACTAGCTCATAATTTATGTATTCCAATTTATTCTAATGTAGATCTGCCACATGTCTATTTACCTCTTCTCAGTTTGATGGACCCAACTCCTTCAAGCCTAGTAAGTAATTTCATACGTCTAACTAATTCCAAGAGTTTCAATCTCTTTATTGTAATTTCCAACTTCTATTTTCTGCTTTATATTAATAGTCTATCAGCTCTTTATTGACAGGAAATCCATCCACACAGTATACAGTGATTCTCTCTATACCTCCCCCTTTGATATTAATAAAAGATATTTTCTCTGTTAGCAATAAACTACATACATTAAGGACAATTATGAAAACTATCAGGCAAGAATTACATTCACAATATCCAGTTCATATGTATTTGGCAACCTTCAAAAAAGTATTCTATTATCTATCCTATCTTTGTAAATTCAGAGTTCTGTACTTCAATCATTTCCCAATAAAACTGCTTTTATGAACCTAAGAATATCTTCTCTTTTTCTTTATTTTTATCTTTTTTATCTTCTTAGACATAAAAACATTTTCTATATCCTAAACAATTTAAGCTTAAGTGTGAAATTACAAATACCTAGTCTTCACCCTCATCAGAGATCTGAGAAGGAATAAATTTTACCTGAGAATGCAGGAAGTACAGAACAAGCAACTTCCAAAACTATAGATGTGACAAAGATGCAGGCTGTCAAGACAATCACCCGAAATTTCTATGCATTTCTGGAGCATCCATCTTTGGCCTTCTCACCTGGAATATCTGACAGACATGTCTGGAAAAGGAATATTGAAAGATCTGCTTACTTTGTCTTTTCAAAGCTTGTCATTAACTTCCCTGTATTCTGTTTGTCCTTATCTAGTACAGCATACTGTTAGCAGCTGAAGCAAGGGTAATTTTTTGTGATGTGGCAGCTTGTCACATTTGAAGCAAGCTCTTTATAGAGATTCATTGATTCTCATCATCTTCTTTAATGTGAAATGTATGCTGCCAGGAGCTGACATGTAACTGTCATGAAAAGCCTTTTGCTAATAAAAGTTCCTTAAATGCCATATGCTCTAGGTCTTTGAGGATTTTCAAGGCCATTTATTGATCAATAGTATATCTTTCCTTGTTTCTAGGTATCTACTACCTGCTTATCTTAGAAAATATCTATGAAAAGCTAAATGAAACTTCTTTCTGTAATTAACTAAACTAAGTATCTAAAATTACCATGCTTGACTGATTAATTATTAAATTGTCTTTTTATTCTAAACAGTGTGTAATAGCACCTTTCAAACATATTAGAGCTTACCATTGTATCATTAAGTATTACATCCATATAATACCTTAAAAGAGTTGAAATATGCCCATTATACATAGACATACACACATATATATACACACACACACAGACACACAGACACACACAAACACACACACAAAGGAACAGAAAAAGAAATTACTGAATCTACTCTCCTTTACTTCATTCTGGCTCCGACCAAAATGATTAGCAAACTGTAACCAACCCCTATTAAACAAAAACAAACATCACCCTACGAATGCCCAAAAACCACCCATTCCAAGTTTTGGGAATGAACACTATTCTCTTGAAAGTGCTTTCTTCTGTTTGGAGACTTTGTTTTCTTTTGAGTAACCAAAGAAAACTGAGATATAGCTAGTCTCAAGAAGTCTACCTCTAACATTTCATGTGCAGTTTCTGTGTGTAGGGCTCAACTGAAGTCCCAATTGGACCAGGATTCAAGGCTAGACCATCCTAGCTAGTCACTTTAAAACATTCCTGGATGTATATCCCCGAGAGAAAGCAGCTATATAGGTATAAGATGCTAGAATTGACATGTCTCAGCACCCCAGCATCCATCTAGCATTCTTGGGGGTGAATTTTTTCAGGGTCTCTTGAAATTCATTGGGGCTATAAACATATAAACATTCACAGGAAATACACATTTCTACATTAACACATGTATGGAATGTTCAGTGTGCATAATTTAGCTAAAGATGTTTCCCTGCTTTCCCTTCAAGCAACTAAGGCATCTATCTTTTTTAAAGCTAGCTTGGATTGTATAACCGAAGTATAATATAATTTTTATCTGTTCTACTTGAAATGTTGTCATCATTACCCCTGGGGATTCTGTAGCCAAAAAGATTTATTGGCTGAAATCCTGGTAGAGGCAATATGTCTCATCCAGTTTTAGAGCTGTTTCCATGTAGAGGGGAGGGATGAGCAATACAAGTTACCTGTTTTGTTGGTCTACTTCATTTCCTTTGTCTAGTCTGTAGCCATGATCATCAGTGGGTAAAATCTGATTTTATTATTTTTGAAGGAATCCATAGTTTTACTTCGCCTGTTGAAACCAAGACAAAACCACTCCCTCAATATAAAACATTTCCTTTTCTCTATTTTAAGAAAGGCACCTTTAATATAAACAGGCTGATTAAGGTCTGCAGTTTTTTCCATCTCCCATGTTTCTCAGCACTTAGTACTTAAAAATGTTAAAGTTAATACATTTTTATATAATCTATTTCTGGGGTATTTGTTACCCTTTTTTGTTTGTTAAGCACCTCTGTCTAACAGCTGTTCCTGTATACATTAAGCCTTCAATCTCAATTCCATGTAGGTGTAATTTTAACTTTGGTTTCTTATTATTTATGGAAGTTTGCCAAAATGATTGTTTTCTTACCTCTCCTGGGATTTCTGTTTTATCTGCTGAAGCTGCTCTGGACTTGATATCTAAATTATTAATGTTTATATTTAGAACAATACCATATAATTTTTCTGTAGATCAATTTTTCTTTTGCTAACCTGAGATACCTGATTTGAATTTGACATCAGGGGAAAGAAATCTCTTTATCTAACCACTCCTACTTTGTTTTGTCACTGACCAAAACCAGTAACAAGCTGTAACTAATTGTTCTTAAACAGCAAATATACATCATCCTATGAATGATCACAAAGTATCCATCCCACATTTTAGGAATGAGAGCCATTGTCTTGAAATTGCTTAATGCTGTTTGATAGCATTATTTTCTTTAGGGGGCCCAATGCAAATAGGGTTATAATCCCTACAAGGAGTTACTTTGTTTGTTCTTGTGTTAATCTATGTTGATTAAACCCATGTTGGCCTTTGCCACATCTTCATATTTCAGGCCTTCTTTTCAGATTATCTGTAGAAAAAAAAAAAAACATTGTTTCTAGGTCTACATTGCCTACAATAACTTTTTAATGAAATAATGAAATTCCTTACCACAATTAAAACACTCTATAGTCTGACTTTTCTTTAAAACATAAGATGATTTTTCCTATTAAATTCATATTATATAAATGAGATCCAATATCAACTACATTTTTAATCCATTCATCTATTGGTGTTGATTTAGCCTTTAGAGAACTGATCATCTTTAAGCATTCAGAATTAGCATTTAAGAAAAGTGTCACCATTTATGGAATGCATTCAGGATCTGTCAAGCAGATATAAAAGTTTCAGGTGTTTGAAAGTAGAATAATCACCCAAGACTGGAAGCTAAAGATCTCATTAGTGGTTTCCAAGCTTGTGAATATGATACCTTTCTATCTCTAGCTGAAGTCAATTTTTATAAAAAGTCAATGAATATTTCTTTTGGACCTTGCAAAATCTGAGTAACTTGTTTAAATCTTTTTCCAGTTTATCCTACCTGTCCCAAGCATTTGAAGTTGTCATGTGACATAATGCCAAGTTTGCTTCATCATGTCTGGCTTGCATCTATACCTTAGCATATGCACAATCACTTAATAACTGATCTTGAGAAATTTTGATGTCTCTGGTCCGGGTTCTCAAATTCTACCTCCCTAGCCTCTTTTCTCCATCATAATAAATGCTATTAAAACTGTGAACCAGGTTCTAATATTACTTTTGTTATATCTTTCCAGTCTCGGGTGATTATTCCATTTTAAATCCCCTGAAAATTTTATATCTGCTTCAGGATAGGTGAATGTATACCATAAATAGTGATACTTTTCTTATTTTTTTTTTCAAATCCAGGATATCTACTGATGCTACCCAAGTTATTCTTGATTGTGCCAACCATCCATTGACAGTCTTTTGACACAAGCCAGAGAAGATAAGATTGATTTTCTAGCAAACTTTGTCAGACTTTCCTGATTTTCAGTATATGGTGGTGCAATAGATTCTGGCTTTACTTCTCTGTTTATCTTAGCAAATTTGTCAATTTTATTTTTACTTTTTTCTAATATTTTTATGGTTTTCTCCAGTTTTCATATTTTCTTTTTCCTGAATCTCTACTAGTTTTGTATATTCCTCATTTTTACTTATATATTTTTTTCAAATTTCTGTTCTAAGGCCTTTCTCCATTTGTCATATTCCTCTTTCTCTTATACCTCTATTATCTTAATATCTTTCTCATTTTTATTTATATTAATTTCTAAATGTTCTTCTAGGATATCTATCTATTTTCATATTTCTCCTTATTTTTAGCTCTACTATCATAGTATATTATTCATTTTTATTTATAAATTTACAATAATTTCTAAGTCCTGTCTCCATTATTCATATTTTTCTTTTTCATTTAACACTAGTATCTTAGTATTATTTTCATTTTTATTTATGAGTGTTTCTATTTTTTTCTACTAAGACTTGTTTCCATTTTTCATATTTCTATTTTCCTTGTATCTCTAAAGTACTTTCTTGAGAAGGAACAGAAAGCTATTATGATTACCAAGACAAAGATTACCAGCATGATAATAATCAAAAGTGGTAATATGTCAATCTCAATTAGGTTATTCATTTCTTTGTCATTTTTCTATAGTTAAACCATGTAAGTGGCACTATATAGCGTCTAGAAGCTGTGTTTTTGTGTTATTCATCTTTATATGTCTTGTTTCTTTAAATTTATCAGATTTAAATTATTTATCTCTCTATGGATTTTATACTCAGTCTCATACCCTCTTTAGCATTAAAGTATAATTTTAAATTTTTTTTGCCCGATTTGAAGTTTGTCTGCTTTTGAATTTCTTCTTAATAATCTCAACCTGTTTCTGGCTTCTGATTCCAACACCGTGACTAGCATTGACTAGCATTGACTCTGCACTTTCACTTACGGGGAAAAGATATTTCGAACCGAATGTATATAGCTGGTGTCAGCCAACTCCAACATTTGTGGAATTGAACTGGAAGCTGTGTCACACCAGATACCTGGCACCTCACCTGATCTGGAAAGTTGTTGGACCTGCAAGGCAGCAGGCATCTCATGCCGCCATGTGTCTGTACCTGGTATCTCCCTCCTTATGTCAATATAGAAATCTACCCTGAAGAGCTTTTTGGTCTAGAGCAACTTTTTACCCTCTGACTTCTCCCCACTCTGGGAATGTGGCTCCAAGCCACAGTGTGCCACAGCCTGTTATGGATCTGGACATTTGCAGGCTTCATACTTGGGCATAATTTTGTTTTTCATGAGCCCAGTGTGCTCAATCCATCACACATATCCCGGAAGTGAGCTAAACCTCCAGCCTAAGAGACTACAGAACAGTTTCTCACCTGCCAGCAAAGTTAGCACATGTACCTTAGTTAAAGGGGTTCCACTGGGAAAGTACCTGAGGCTTTCTGTTCTCTCTCACATAAAAGGAACTAGTTTCTGCCCAGGTAGGAAATTTCTCTGTGTTAATTCCTAACTTTTCACTCTCGATTTTTTTCCTCAGGCTCTAAACTTGGCTTATAAATATGCATATATTGGTCACAAGTTGTTACCACCAAGTTTTCTACCAAGCATTTTTGATTTTGAATAATAATCCTGAGACATAATGAATTATGAAAAAATGCCTGGGCTATAATCTTTGGTTTGATCCCTGACTACCTTCTAATTTACATAACCCATTTATTTTAATCTATATCTGCTACATGGCTATTTATTTCTCCTCAGTTTCATGTGTCTGTCTCCTTGGAGCCCAGAGAAAATCTCAAAACTCTGACTAACTCCAAGTGTGCCAATCTCTCTTCTAGAATTGCTACTTATTTCCTGCTTTTGCTAATAAGCCATTAGGTCTTTATTAATAGGTGATGCTTTCATAAAATACACTAAATGTTGTCTCTCCCTCCCCTCTGCCTGCCTGTCTGTCTATCAGTCTTTCTCTCTCTCTACATCACACACACATACACACACACACACACACACACACACACACAAACACACAGTCAATGATAGTCTACATGGCATCTTATTTACATTAAGAAACATCTTTAGTCTTACCAAATTGTAGGTAATATAAATAAAATCTCAATATACTGAATAGAATTAATTAAATTTACTGTATATTTTGAATATAGATAGACTAAGTACAAAGAACATTTTTAACAGCATAGAATAACTTGAAAAATCTAAAGTTGTACAATGCTATTAAACACAGTTTAAAATAAATTTTTCATTCAGTTAGTTTTTATTTTCAAACTTCAGAAATGAAAAATTTTCTTCACAATCACACACATTATGTAAATATGCAATTAATCTTTTTAAAGAAATAAAGCACAAAGACCCAAATTAAGACTACTTATTGATATTTAAAATGTTCAGTATAATCCTAGAGGAAACATTAAAAATATATTATTTCATAGATTGCTCTTTCATAAATATGCACACTCAGATATCTACATATGTTCATGATGATTAGTGGATATTTGTTTTCTTTTTTCTTGCTTTATTTTTGTATTTGTTTCTTTTCTTGTTATTTATTTATTTATTGTTATCATTATTATTATCATTATTATTTGCTTTTATACCACTTTAATTCCATGCAAGTATTCAGATCAGCTCTAGGTTAAGGAAGTAGCAATGCAATAGATGCAAATAGTCAAGGAACAAGCAAGACAATAAACACAAATAGTCAAAAAACAAGAAAGGCAATAAACAAAATCCCTTGATTACTGCTAGGATCACTGTTTCTAGGGGCTTATCAAGATAAACAAAATATCTGAGCCTACTTTCCTGTCCTAGTCCAAAGTCATTTTCATGCCTGAAGCCTACTTCTTTGTTCTAGCCTATGATTTAGATTCTGGCCTTAAATTACTTCTTTGATCTAGCCTACTATCAGATTCCTGCCAAGCAGCCCATTTCCTTGTCCTTGGCCAATGACCAATTCCTGCCAAGCAGCCACAAAAGCTCTCCACATCTCCCCCCCATTTTTTATTTCATAAACAAGATGGGGCCTGTCTCAGGTCCTTCTAACAAGAATTCCTTCCTTACCCATCATGGAATAGGTATTATCAAAAGCAATGCACTTATGTCTTAGGTTGGTAAGGCTCTGTGCAGACTCTTACCCATCCTTGGCTTGCCAGCCTATTAATTTAATAACTCTGTCTGGGGTCTATTTTCAGTTTCAAGACATGTACTTTGGCCACCAATGTGTTGATGTTATTAAAGACAAGGTTTAAAAGATGGGCAGGGATAAAAGTATTCCCAGGACAAAAAGGGCTAACATGATCAAGCTATATATGCCTTTCTTGAAGGTTGAACAAAATAGAAATACTGATCTCAGCTCATGGATAATTTTATCAGCAGTATCTGCAGTAGCAATGCTCAGCAGAGCAGCATTCTTTAAATTCATAATATCATTACACAAATTTAAAGCATCCAGAGAGGTGCTCGGATTATACCAAATACCCTGTAAGTGTCTTTAAACTTTTTCCAAATTATAATGACTATCACTGAATATTTTAGAAGTAACATAACTCTACTGGTATTTCCCTGACACTCAAGATGGCCTCTTACTCTTAAACTCTGAACCTCCTTCCAATAATCTGAAGAGGATCAAGAACATCAATCCATTGTCCCAAATGCCTATCTAAATCCCCTTGATTACTCAAACATTAGTAACTATTTTGCTAAATGACTAACAAAAGTTGCTGTCTTTACTTCTTGTGTCAAAGCAATTACAGAAGCAGTAGTGCTAGCTATTAATGTAATTAAAGATTTTATACCAGCCACAATCAATCCCACTATCCTCTCATTTCTGCTTAAGGCTTGACACACTTCTTCCAGTACTTACAAGCTTTTGACAGAATACTAAGGTCCTGAAATACTCAGGGCAACAACACACTGATTGTTAGAACCCCATAACAGCCATGCCAGGTTTCAACATACAAACACAATTAGAAAGTGTACAATTAATCAACTTGCAACTAGAAGAAACAAAAGTAATTTTAAAAGAGCCTTAACACATGCACTAACACTTGTTTGAAGTCCATATACTGTTTCAACTTTATCTCTTGCTAACATAACATCATAGAGAACTGCAGCTAACTTCCAGATATGTCTCAGAAAATGTCCAGAACCAGCTTTCCAAATGAACACTGTTATTTTCAATATTAGATTGATGTCTAGACCAGTCCATGATTGAATCAGAATAACTAATCATAGTTAAGAAAAATGTAAGAGTTATTATAACTTCTGTTTTCAATTCTCTGTTCCATAAGGTTTAAAAGCTTGAGGCAAGGCAGCTTGTCCCATCTGGGGTATAGGTAAACAAAAGTGGGTCAGGAACATATGTCCAATACAGCTTCCCAGTCACCATTGTCAGGCTCAGTGGTCAGCATCATTCTTTGTCACAGCATCAGTATGTCTCAGCAGTCTCTCTGGCAGCTACCATGCTCCTTCAGTATCCTGCAGAAAAAAACACAAGCATGCCCTCTTCTCCATATTAATTACTTGATCTGGACCATGTCATATACCAGTAAGTGGATACTTCCATTTCACCAAGGCATAAATATGCCTAGTTATTGGGTGTCATAGACATTGAGCAGACAGTTCTTTGGCATCCATTTTTTTTGAAATTATTTTTATTGGATATTTTATTACATTTCAGATGTTACCCCCTTTCCCCATTTTCCTCCAACCCAGAAACCCCCATCTCATCCCCCTACCTCCTGCTTCTATGAAGATGTGCCCCCAGTCACCCACTTCCTCCTGCCCACCCTTGAATTCTCCCACACTAGGGGCATCCAACCTTCATAGGATCAAGGATCTCCTTTCCCACCTATGCCCGTTCTCCCATACATGTACAGCTGT
>NW_021604569.1:14112931-14228116 GCF_004785775.1 Grammomys surdaster | reverse complement strand
TCCCAGGATGGTTTGGACCCTGGGAACTTGGTTTGTTGGTATTGTTGTTCTCCCCATGGGACTGCAAACTCTTTCAGCTCCTTCAGTCTTCTAACTCCTCCATTGGGAATACACCCTTCCCTCCATTATCTATTCAATGGTTAGCTGTGAGCATCCACCTCTGCATATGTCAGGCTCTGGTAGACCTCTAATGGGCCCATGAAGGCTGGATGCCATGTGTGAAGGAATTTGAGGGTAGGGAGGTGTGGGGGGGGTGTAGGTGGAGGAACATCCTCATAGAAGCAGGAGGAAGGGGGATGGGATAGGGTGTTTCTGGGCGGGAAGGAGGGGGGAATGGGGTAAGGGAAATAACAACTGAAATGTAAATAAAATATCCATTGAAAAAAGAATTAAAAATAAATAAATAAAATTAAAAGAACACAATTTAAATAACTTTGTGGTATGTGCAGATATAACTCTCCCTTTTTTGTTTTATGAAGATATTGTTTTAAAATTCGGTGCGCCTATTCCACAATATTTTGTCCTTAAGGATTATAAGGAATCCCAGTAACACGGGTAATATTAAATTGTTGGCAAAAGTCTTAAATGCTCAACTGCAATAGCCAGTTCCATTATCAGTTTTAGTCTGATTTGCAGTAGCACCCATAGAAAAACAATGTAGACAACAACTAATTGCATTTTTAGTTGTTTCTCCTGTTAAAGCAGTTGCAACTATAAAGCCTGAGAGGGTGTCTATAGACACATGTACATATTTTAATTGTCTAAAATCAGAAATATGAGTAACACCCATTTTCTGTACTTGATTAAACATGAATACTGGAGGATAAACATCATTATGTGGCACAGGTATAAACTGAGGATATTCAGGATATGTCTTTACAACTTGACATGCACATTCTCTACAAATACCAAATTGTTGTCTCAAGCTATTATTATTTTGATGATGTGGTGAATAAGATTGTTTGGCTATCTGTTCCAATGTAAGGCCTATAATCTGCCTGGTATACAAATGTGCTGTGGCATTCCCCAAAAGGAACCAAGCAATCCAGTATGGGTTCTTATATGGCCTATAAAGTTAAAGAACAATATGTTCTCTTAAATTGAGTTGTATTTGCATAAGTAATAGCAAAATTTGAGAGTTAACAGTATCTAAAAAACAGGAATGTTTCAAGTAATTGTAAACCATGAACTATATATTAGCTGTAAAACTCAACAAAGGTTGAGTTTTCAACATTTCTATTTTTTTAAATGTGTATTTTATTTATTTACATTTCAGATGTTATCTGTGGTACTGCATAAGGGTATCCTGGATCATGGTTGAGCAGTTGCCTAGAACCCCAAGAGTCTGTGTGAGAACTGGCAGGAGTTCAGTGCACCCCAAGAACCCAACGTCCTGAAAAGCAGTCCAGTCTCCATAGAATTACATTGTTCAGTCAAATAGGCCAAACTATAGGCCTCAGGCCCTAGGGATTTACATACTAATGAAGGCCAGACAGCCCCTCCCAAAGTGCACAGGTAAAGGGCGTGATTAGAGGCCTCTGGGCCTAGGGATTTACATACTAATGAAGACCAGAGGGCAGAGCAAATTAAGCATGTGTCCCCAGATCCTCCCCAGATTCTCCCCCTTTCTCCCTCCCTTTATAACTTGGGACTGCCCTGAGTTTTGGGGGGTGGTACACCTAGATCCATCCACCATCTGCCATGACAATAAACCTTTCTGGAACCAAGGACTTCCTCCAGTCATTGTGGCCTGCCGCCACCAAAGCCTCCAGGCTGCTGGAACCATAGACGTTCCTCCTGCATATGGGGCACCCACCCCCAGGAACACCTTATCACATTGTCACTCCAACTGCTTCTATAACAATATGCCCCCTGCCCACCCACCTACTCCTGCCTACCTACCCTTGCATTTCCCAGCACTGGGGCATCTAGTCTTCTCTGGACTAAGGGCCTCCTCTCCCACCAATGCCCTACAAGGCCATCCTCCCCTACATATAGAGCTGATGCCATAGTTCTCTCCATGTGTGTTCCCAGGTTGGTTGGTTAAACCCTGGGATCTCTGGTTTGTTGATATTGTAGCTCTCCCTATTGGGCACACACCCCTTTCATTCTCTCTCTAACTCCTCCATTGGGGACCGTGCAATCAGTTCAATGGTTGACTGCAAGCATCAGCCTCTGTATATGTCAGACTCTGACAGACCTCTAAGGAGACAGCTATATCAGGATCCTATCAGCATACACTTAATTTCGGGAAAAATTTAGAGGGCTGCAGTGCTGGTGATCCAGGGAGGCTTCCACACTGCGGCTGGTCCCACATGCAGGAGGAACGTCTGTGGTTCTAGTGGCCTGGAGGCTTTGGCGGCCGCAGGCCCCAATGACTGGAGGAAGTCCTTGGTTCTAGAAAGGTTTATTGTCATGGTGGATGGTGGATGGATCTAGGCGTACCCCACAAAAACTCAGAGCAATCCCGAGTTATATAGGGAGGGAGAAAGGGGAAGGATCTGGGGAGGATCTGGGGACACATGCTTAATTTGCTCTGCCTTCTGGTCTTCATTAGTATGTAAATCCCTAGGCCCTGAGGCCTATAGTTTGGCCTATGTGACTGAACAATGTAATTCTATGGAGACTGGACTGCTTTTCAGGACCCTGGGTTCTTGGGGTGCGCTGAACACCTGCTCGTTCTCACACAGTGTCTTGGAGTTCTAGGCAACTGCTCAGCCATGACTCAGGATACCCTTACGCAGTTGCAAACTTCCTGGAATCCACAACAGTATCTTCTTTTGGTGAATGCATATGGGCTGGAACTCCATGTGGGACAGCCTCCAGATGACTCCTCCTTCAGTCTCTCTTCCACACCTGTCTCCTTACTTCATCTTGTAAGCATTTTGTTACTCCATCTAAGTAGGACCAAAGTACCTCCACTTTTGTTTTCCTTTTCCTTGAGCTTCCTGTGTTCTGTAAGTTGTATCATGGGTAATTTGAGCTTTTGGGCAAATATCCATGTGTCAGTGAGTGTGTACCATGTATGTCCTTTTGTGATTGGGTTACCTTCCTCAGGATACTTGCTCTGGTTCCATCTATTTGCCTAAGAATTTCATGAATTCATTGTTTTTAATAGCTGAGTAGTACTTCATTATGTAAATGCACCAAATTTTCTGTATCCATTCCTCTGTTGGAAATCTGGGTTCTTTCCAGCTTCTGGATATTATAAATAAGGCTTCTATGAACATAGTGGAGCATGTATCCTTGTTATATGTTGGAGAATCCTCTGGGTATATACCCAGGAATAGTATGGCTGGGTCCTCAGGTAAGACTATGTCCAAATTTCTGAGGAACTGACAGACTGATTTCCAGATTGGCTGTACCAGCTTACAAGCCCACTAACAAAGGAGAAATGTTCCTCTTTCTCCACATCCCAGCCAGCATCTCCTATCACATGAGTTTTTTATCTTAACTCTTCTGACTGGATTAAGGTATAATCTCAGGGTTGTTATCATAAGCATTTCCCTGATGACTAAGGATGTTGAACATTTCTTTAGGTGCTTTTTCAATCATTCGAGTTTCCTAAGTTGAGAATTCTTTTTTTTTTTAGCTCTGTAACTCATTTTTAAATAGGGTTATTTCATTGTCTGGACTCTAATTTCTTGAATTCTTTGTATACATTCGATATTAGCCCTTTGTAGGATGTAGGATTGGTAAAGATCTTTTCTATTAGTTGCCATTTTGTCCTATTGACAAAGACCTTTGCATAAAGAAGCTTTGCAATTTCTTGAGGTTCTATTTGTCAATTATTGAAATTAGAGTCTGAGCAATTGGTGTTCTACTCAGGAAAATTTCCCCTGTGCCATATGTTGAAGCTCTTCTCTACTTCTCTTCTATTAGACTCAGAGTATCTGGTTTTATGTGTACATCCTTGATCTATTTGTACTTTAATTTCATTCAAGGAGATAAGAATGGATCGATTTGTATTCATCTATAAGCTGACCTTCAATTAAACCAGCATTACTTGTTGAAAATGCTGTCTTTTCCTACTAGATGGTTTAGCTCCTTTGTCAAAGATCAAGTGTGCATATTTGTGTGGGTTCATTTCTGGGTCTTCAATTCTGTTACCTTGATCTACCTGCCTGTTTCTATACCAATACCATGCAATTTTTTTTTTTTAATCACTATTGCTCTGTAAAAGAGCTTGAGGTTTGAGATAAGTAATTCCCCCAGAAGTTCTTTTATTGGTGAGAATATATTTCTGCTATCCTGGGAGTTTTGTTATTCCAAGTGAATTTGAAAACTGCTCTTTCTAACTCTATGGAGAATTAAGTTGGAAGTTTGATGGAGATTACATTGAATCTGTATATTGTTTGAAGCAATATGGCCATTTTTACTATATTTATCCTGTCAATGCATGAGCATGGGAAAGCTTTCCGTCTTCTGTGATCTTTGATTTCTTTCTTCAGGATCTTGAAGATCTTTCACTTGCTTGGTTAGATTCACTCCAAGGTATTTTATATTATTTGTGACTATTGTGAAAAGTGTTGTTTCTCTAATTTCTTTCTTAGCCTATTTATCCTTTGAGTACAGGATGGATACTGATTTGTTTGAGTTCTAGCCACTTTGCTGAAGTTGTTTATCAGGTTTAGGAGTTCTTTGGTAGAATTTTTGGGGTCACTTAAGTATATTATCCTATTCTGCAAATAGTGATATTTTGAATTCTTCCTTTCAAATTTGTATCCCTTTTATTTCCTTTTGTTGTCTAATTGCTCTGCCTAGGACTTTGAATACTATATTGAAAAGGTAGGGAGATAGTGGGCAGCCTTGTCTAATCCTTGATTTTAGTGAGATTGCTTCAAGTTTTTCCTCATTTAGTTTGATGCTGGCTACTGGTTTGCTGTATATTGTTTTACTATGTTTAGCTATGGTTTTAAATTCCTGATCTTTTCAAAACTTTTTCCATGTAGGGGTGCTGAATTTTGTCAAATGCTTTCTCAGCATCTATCATGTTTTTTTTTTCTCCATTTGAGTTTGTTTATATATTAGACTACATTGATGAATTTCAGTATATTGAACCATCTATGCATTCTTGGGATAATGCCTACTTGATCATGATGAATGATTGTTTTTATGTGTTCTTGGATTTGGTTTGTGAGAATTTTATTGTGTATTTTTGCATAAGGGAGACTGGTCTGAATTTCTCTTTCATTGTTGGATCTTTCTGTGGTTTAGGTATGAGTGTAATTGTGGCTTCATAGAACAAATTGGGTAGTGTTCCTTCTGTTTCTATCATGTAGAACAGTTTGCAAGAGTTGGTATTAGGTCTTCTAAGGTCTGATAGAATTGTGCACTAAACCCATTTGGTCCTGGGCTTTTTTTTGGTTGAGGGACTTTTAATGACTACTTCTATTTCTTTAGGGGTTATAGGATTGTTTAGATGGTTTATCTGATCCTGATTTAACTTTGGTATCTCTGATCTGTCTAGAAAATTGTCTATTTCATCCAGATTTTCCAGTTTTGTTGAGTACAGTCTTTTGTAGTAGGATCTGTTGATTTTTTTGAATTTCCATGATTTCTGTTGTTCTGTCTTCCTTTTCAGTTCTGATTTTATTGATTTTGATACTGTCTATGTTCCCTTTGGTTAGTTGAGCTAAGGGTTTATATAGCTTGTTGATTTTTTTCAAAGAATCAGTTCATGGTTTTGTTTATTCTTTGTATAGTTCTTTTTGTTTCTACTTTGCTGATTTAAGATGTGCATTTGATTATTTCCTGTTGTCTACTCCTCTTGGGTGTATTTGCTTCTTTTTGTTCTAGAACTTTCAGGAGTCTTGTCAAGATGCTAGTGTATGTTCTCTCCAATTTCTTTTCATAGGCACTTAGAGCTATAAATTTTCCTCTTTGCACTGCTCTCATTGTGTCCCAGAAGTTTTTGTATGATGTGCATTCATTTTCATTAAACTCTAAAAAGTCTTAAATTTCTTTCTTTATTCCTTCCTTGACCAAGTTATCATTGAGTACAGTATTGATCAGTTTCCATGAGTATGTGGGCTTTCCATTGTTTCTGTTTTTATTAAAGACCAGCCTTAGTCTGTGGTGATCTGATAGGATATTTCAGATTATTTCAGTCTTGTATCTGTAGAGGCTTGTTTTGTGACCAAATATGTAGTTAATTTTTGATAAGGTGCCATGAGGAGTATAGAAGAAGATATATAATTTTGTTTTAGGATGGAATGATCTATAGATATCTCTTTAATCTGTTTTGTTCATAACTTCTCTTAGTTTCACTTTATTTCTGTTTAGTTTCTCTTTCTATGATCTGTCCATTGCTGAATGTAGGGTATTGAAATCTCCCCCTGTTATTGTGTGAAGTCCAATGTGTGCTTTGCGTTTTAGTAAAGTTTCTTTTATGAATGTGAATGCCCTTGCATTTGTTCAGAATGCAATAGATATTCAGAATTGAAAGAGTCCATCGTAGTAGACTTTTTCTTTGATGTATATGAAATGTCCTTCCTTACCTTTTTCTGATAATTTTTGGTGGAAGTTGATTTTATTCGATATTAGAATGGCTACTTCAGCTTGTTTCTTGGGACCATTTGTTTGGAAAATTGTTTTCGATCCTTCTACTCTGAGGAAGTGTCTGTCTTTGTCACTGGGGTGCATTTCCTGTATGCAGCAAAACGCTAGGTCTTGTTTATGTATCCAGGCCATTAGTCTATGTCATTTTATTTGGGAACTAAGTCCACTGGTGTTAACATATATTAAAGAAAAATGACCACTGCTTCATGTTATTTTTGTTATTAAAGGTGGAATTATGTTTGTGTGGCTATCTTCTTTTTGGCTTTTTGGAAGAATATTACTTTCTTGCTTTTCCTGGGTTGTAGTTCCCCTCCATGTGTTGGAGTTTTTCATTTATTACGCTTTGTAGGGCTGGATTTGTGGAAAGATATTATGTAAATTTAGTTTTATCATGGAATATCTTGGTTTCTGCATCTGTGGTAATTCTGAGTTTTGCAGGGTATAGTTGTCTGGATAGGCATTTTTGTTCTCTTATGGTCTGTATGACATCTGTACAGGATCTTCTGGCTTTTATAGTCTCTGACAAGAAGTCTGGTGTAGTTCTTATGGATCTGACTTTATAAGATACTTGATCTTTTTCCCTTACTGTTTTTAATATCTTTTCTTTGTTTTGTGCATTTCATGATTTGATTATTATGTGACAGGAGGAATTTCTTCTCTTGTCTAGTCTATTTGGATTTCTGTAGGCTTCTTGCGGGTTCATGGACATCTCTTACTTTAGGTTAGGGAAGTTTTCTTCTATAATTTTGTTGAAGATATTTACTGGCCCTTTAAGATGGGAATCTTCACTCTCTTCTATACCTATCATTCTTTGATTTGGTCTTCTCACTGTGTACTCCATTTCCTGGATGTTTTATGTCAGGAGCATTTTGCATTTTGCATTCTCTTTGACAGTTGTGTCAATGTTTACTGTGGTTTATTCTGCATCTAAGATTCTCTCTTCTATCTCTTGTATTCTGTTGGTGATGCTTGCATCTATGACTCCTGATTTCTTTCCTAGGTTTTCTATCTCCAGGGTAGTCTCCATTTGCAATATTTTTTATTGTTTCTTCTTCCCCTTTTAGTTGCTGGATGGTTTTGTTTAGTTTCTTCACCTGTTTTGTTGTGTAATCCTTTAAGAGATTTTTGTGTTTCCTCTTTAAGGGCTTCTACCTGTTTACCTATGTTCTCCTGTATTTCTTTAAGGGAGTAATTTATGTCCTTCTTAAAGTCCTCTATTATCATTATGATAAATGATTTTAAATCAGAATCTTGCTTTTCACATGTGATGTAGTATTGACTACTTTCTATTGTAGGAGAACTGGGTTCTGATGATGCCAAGTAACCTTAGTTTCTCTTGCTTATGTTCTTGTGCTTGCCTTTCACCACCTGGTTATTTCTAGTGCTATCTGCACTCCCTGTCTCTGACTGGATCCTATCTTTCCTGTTACCTTGGTTGTGTCAGAATTCCTCAGAGTCCAGCTGTCTCTGTAATCATGTGATTCTGAGATCCTGAGTGTAAAAGCTCCTGTGAGTCAGGCTGCCTCTGGGATCCTAAAATCCTGGTGTAGCCCAGGTCCTGTGATGCTGTGATCCTAAGATCCTATATTCCTGGGTGTGTTATACCTCCTGGAAGTCCAGCCTCCTCTGGGTGTTGTGGGATTGGGTGCAGAACCAGCACCTAAACTTCTGCTCATGGCACCAGCACAGACTGGAAGAAACCTGTGCCACTGGATAGTTGTTTCCTTAATCGCGAAACATCATAGGATAGAGCTGGAATAGGTAAGATCAATAAATTCAAGTTTACTTTTGCATGTATGTACCTTGAAGAACTGCCTGCTACAAGACACAACTAATATTTTATTATTTTTGCATTCATATTATAGCTTCACTGTTTTGTTAACTATTATCTATCTATCTATATCTATATCTATAGCTATAGCTATAGCTATAACTATAGCTATATATCATATGTGAGACAATATTATTCATACTTGACCTATCTATGTGTACAATATCTATAATCCAAACAGTCACAGAATTTACAAAAGCAATCCTTATTTGGAAAATACATTTTAATTTGGGAGATTGATTCATATGACAAACAACAACATTTTGAGTTTATAGACTACTTCTTAAGACTCTACATTTACATGTGAATTGTGTTCTTCCATTGATACTTGAGTGACGTTCTTCTTGAAGGTCTATGTGGCAATTCTTCCTCATTTATAGTCAGCATGCACCAGGCCATTGGAGTCATAATATAGACATGTCAGGTTTCAACTTGTTTAAAAAGGATATGGTGATTCACTGGTCAGTCATATAATAAATTGACCCACCAATTAAATTCAAAACAGCTTTAAGTCTATTTAATAGACCCAGTATAAATGAATTAGGAGCAAAGTCTTTGAATGCTATATATACCTTAAGTGCTCTCTGCAAACCGTGCCAAGGCAAAATTAATTCTTCTGTAATTGAAGCCAACGTGAATAAAACATTGGCTAAAGAACAATTTTTATGATTAAGGGAAAACCAGTGGAACCCTGAATGCTTTTGATGAATGCCTTTTCACAGCCCCCCCCCATATTTATAAAGATAGGAGGATACAACATAAAAGTCAAGAAAACTCAAACTGCTTCATCACAAGACTCTTTTTTCAAATTCTTATATTGTACTACTGCTGCATTGGATTTCTGTTACAGTGATAAAACATTTAGCAACTAAGAAGGGGAAGCATTTATTTGACTTATGTTTCTAAGTCTCAGTGTCATTGAGAGAACTCAAGATTCAAACTCAAGGCTGGAACTTAAAGCTAAATCCATTCAGAAACATTGCTTGTCGATTCACTGGTAGGATCATTGTCAGCTTTCATTTTTTGTCTATATCCCAGAATCACTTTCTTAGGCAATGGAACTGTCTACCATACACTTTGTCTTCTTGCTTTAGTAAATTGTCAAAACAATCCCCTACAGACATGTCCACAGGTCATTTATATCTCAGAGATTCTACAATTGAGAATATTTTCACAGATGAATCTAGGCTATGAAAGTAGTTAGTTAAAGCTAAGAGATTAAGCCATCAGAAGTGTGTCTGAAATTATACTTTTACTCATAAAACTGAGTTAAAGAAAAGCCATTTGAAAATAAAAAGAAAACAGTGTTTCCTTGATCAAATATTTGCAACTCTGTTCTTAACTATTATATTTTGTAATCTTATATACACTGATATACTAAATTCCCCAAATTAAAAAGAAAAAAAAGAAAATTTGGTAATGTCTTGTGATCATTATAAGGACTGTGTAGATATAAACTGGATACATGTCTCTATGATACAAGCTATGAACTCAATGGGCTTGTCCTGTTTCTAGTATGTGTCAGTGATTCTCTGTGGTTGGGGGTTGCCATATGTACTAGGGGTTTCCAGCAGCATCCCTCACTTATCTCACATAAATCCCGCAGTGCTTAGCTTAATTCATTTATTGTGGTAATGAAAATAGATTTGGACATTGACAAGTATCAGTGCAGGAAAGTATAAAGTGTATCCTAATGGAGGACTGTGGCCTTTAAAGATAATTCCTAGCGGAGTGAATTCCACCTTCAATTTTTATATACTTCTTCTGTAACTAACTCTTGTGCTTTGAAAATTTTTATTTTCTACTTATCTACAACAGAACTTAGTGTTTTCTTGTTTTTCTATCTATAGTTTATAATTTAATTCATATAATCTTTTTCCTGGTCTCCATACCTTCCTCATAGTTGCATATATGAGAAGAAGTGTCTCTTCATTCTACTGGCATTGGAAATCTTATTCCCAAGTATTGCCATCTCCACTGGCCTATAGTGCTCAGAAGTTCTGAGAAGAATCTAAAGGGGAATGTTTTTCAAATAGGTCTGTGATCCTCCAGTACATTCCTTTGTTTCTTTCTTTGTTTGCTGCTTTTTTTTTTAGACCTTATTTGTTGGTGTGTGGGTAACACCATAGGTTTGTGGTGGTTCTCACATTCTTAGAGAGATTCAGAGTCATAGGATAGATTCCTGAAATCATACAAGGTGTTCCCCATGCACAGTCTCCCAGTCTATTGCAACTGGGACAAGTTTTTGATCTGGCTTTTTAGAAAGTTCTAGGAGCTGGAAGTACTGTATATTGAGTAAGCACCTTGTGAATGTTATAGGTTCCCCAGACCCTGTGGAGGCAAACCATGGCTTGGAATAACTAATACATAGATGTGTATCTGGCGTATGGTATCTGATATATATCTCATATGCATACATATATAATATTTTAATGTCTGTGTTAAAATTATTTCAAATTAAAGTCCATATATAAATCTTTAGAATATAAAAACTACATCCTTCAATAATTAATAAAATAATTTGTATGAAATATCATATATCCACTAATCTCCAAATCATACTGAGACTTAGATTAAGGTAGTTTGTTAAAAGGCATTTGGGCATTCATTATTGATATATAATTTAGGGATATAGAAAGCATGTTCTCATTTTTAACCTCAAGATTTTGGAATTCAATGGGCCTGGAAGAAGTGGTACCATATATACTGAGCCTTATGGCCTTCTTCGTATGTGCTACAAAGTCACCATGTTTAGAAGTGTAATGTCATCAGAGAGCAGTTCCTGGTTTTGGTACTGTTCCTCTGACAGAGGCCACTGCTGCAAAGCTTTTGCTTCTATCACACAATATTACCATTCACACTTTCATGCTTCATATCCATGCACTTGAATTTCTGAAAACAGTTACTAAAAATCTAATATGTTAAATAAGTTTATGAATTTGAATAGGTTATCATCCATACATATTCTCTGCCATTCAGTCACATTCTGGCTGCTGGCCATGAGTAGAACATGCTCCCAAGATAAAAGAAATCAAGGCTGTAGTTTTGGGGAATCTGAACACTAAGATACACTAGACAGATACAGAGAGAACATGTGAGAGTTGAATGACTTTGTAGACTGACTCATCTTGAAGAGTGGAAAGACAATAAATAGAGGAAAGAAATGTCATATGATTGTCCTCGTAGCATATGCCACCAAGAACTAATCTCATTACCATTTTGAATGTCTTTCCTCAGGACAATTTTTGTTCTTCTTTCTCTACCAAACATGGACTGTGTCTTCTTAGCATTCACAGAATCTGACAGGACTGGAGGAACATGGCATCACCAGCGAATACAACCACAGACACTGTTCACATATTTGGGAACTTTCAACAGGACCCTGGGATATAATTTCTTAGTATCCAGGGCATGCTTGTGTTTTCAGAAAGTCATCTATGGAAGGACTAATAATTTCATCTCTCCCTCATCACCACAAAGGTAGCCACCACACAAACGCCCTACAAGGACTCATCTGCACTGTTAATACCTCAGTTGAGCCAGAGTAGGTTTCCCCAAAGCCACATTTTCTCAGTTCAAAGTCATGTGACATTTTTACTTTGAAAAAATGTGCTTATTTTTGTAAGTTCTAGACTTTAAATGATTTTATTATTTTAAGACAAATTATTGAATGTATACATATAAAAATGTCTCATTTTATTTCAGAAATAGTAAAAAAATGACTGATGCAATCTTCATTTTGAAACAATTTACTTATTTTGATTTCATTTGTAAGAGTATTTAACTGCACATATATCTATCACATGAATTTATTGCCCAGGGAACACATAAAAGAATGTCACATCCCTGGAACTGAAGTTACAAGGTTTTGTGTCTCCATATTGGTATGAGAAGTGTTCAAAACTGAGCCCACTAAAGATTCATAAAATGCTCTTAACCTCTGAGCCATCTCTCCAGATGCATTTGTCTTGGTTTAAAGACAGCAGGGATTTGACCCCAAAATTTAGAGAAGAGCAGACATTCTTGTGTGTACCTGTGCTTTTTGTTACTGTTTTGTAATGTGTAGAGTGTTTCTTATTTCTAAAACAAATGTGTATATCACACTTTGATAGCTACCAGCTTCTCTAAGCACAAATCTCATATATTTATTGTCTTCTAAACAGAATAATGAGAGCAGGTTTTTACCTGAGAGTTTCAGAATAGCTTTTCCGAAAAGGTCTCTAATTAGTGTTTTGTATGCACAAATTGCCCATTGAATTCCTGCCTCCTTTCCTCAATTTATAGTATTTACTTTTTGGAATACTTCTGTTTGTTGGTAACCAACTCTCTTCTAATTTCCTTACTACAAATACAGTAAAGAGCAACTACCATCATGATGAAATTGTCTTTGAAAAATTCTTTACTCCAGACCTGTTTAATACAGTACTGCTGAACATTTCAAGATATCTTTAATGAGTGGGAAGAGGTGATCTTATGTGTTTCTAGCCTATTGACAGGTTACACTGTCTCAATTTAGATTTAAGTAAATCTTATTATATTAGTTACTATTTTTGTATCTATAACAGAATGCCTGATAGGATGAAATTAAACAAGAGTTTACGTTGGTTTATAATTTGAGGGGCTGTAGCTCATTCTGATATAGCAAAGACTGCAGGCAAGATACCCAGCTGATCATATTGTGTATGCAATCCAGAAATATAAATGGATGGATGATAGCTCTCAGCTTTTTCAGTCTTTCCTCTCTTGATTTTCTTTAGGATGATACCAATTTCAGGATAAGTTTTCTCTTTTGTTAACCATTTGGAAATGCTTTACAGACAAGCTCATGGGTGTGTCTTAAGAAAATAGATGATTTCAAATATAATCATATTACCATTGAAGCCAGCATTTATCTGTAGAAAGGGTAAATTAGAATCCTTTAAAGATGAAATTATAAAACTAGTTTTCAAGACCTTGCAGTATAATATATACCAAGCTAGTTCACTCTCATGTAGTTCACTCTCATTTTGGTATCATTTATCTCATTTTCAAATGTGACAAACTATTCTAAGAAACTACTGGTAGAGCATGGTATCTGTCTTGAAATGTAAATATTATATCATTGTTTTCTTTTACCTAATAGAGTTTTTATTTATCAATAATTATTTAAAGGAGAGAAAAGCATGCCATATAATTTTCTACAAGCCAGACAAAATTTGGGAAAAAAATGCAAAGGAAAACTGTGACAAGTACATTTTTACAAATATCTTCAAGCAAAGTTACTATAGTTATTATGCTAAGTAGCACTCTTATTCAATTCTAAATAAATATACTTAAAAATTCTTTAAAATTCTGTGCTGTTGCTGCTCAGTATTTATTATTTCTTGATGGATAATTCTAATAAGTTTTGAAATAAATGCCTATATTTAGCATATAGAATGGTTCTTTTAAAGGTGTAAACAGAATGCTGTTGAATGCACAGTCATGTAGATTAATGATTTGAAATACTTGTATTGAGTATTGACATTGCTTAGATCTTCAAAAGTCAACAGAAGACTACAAATACCATGAAAATTCCAACTTCAAAGAGTCATCCTGCCTTCTCATTATTTCCTTTTATAAATTCTCTATCTGTACATGTATAATTTTCATGTCAATGTGAGATTTCATACAAAGACAGATAATGGAAGAAATGAAAGAACAGAGGATAACCTCAGTAAAAGAAGACAGTTTTCCAGTAGCTTGTGAGGAACAGGTTCAGTTTTCTGCACTGAAAAAGGAAGTTATAATTACAATAATAAACATAAAATTAAGAAGTGGGAAAACCTACAAAAGTGACCTCCAAATATTAAAAATTCAAATTATTCACTAGAGTTTTAATTAGTAAAAGAGTTTATAGCTTGTATCAAAATATCAAAAAGGAATTTTTTTTCATACACTATAAATAACAAAACTTTTTTTTTTTTTTTTTGGTGATTCTGAGGTAGAGTTATATTGAGCTTGTAGTGTTGCTTCCAAGGCTGAATGAATTTCATTTTGCCTGTAAAATCAAATATTGACTGAGAATTCAAAGGATTCTCTCTTGTACCTTATAGAATCATTCTCTTCCACTGTATTACAGCAAAGATTGAAATTCATGAAGCTTATCTATTCTTAAAAGCTATAAAAACTTAAAACAGCTCAACTTACGAGTTGTAAACAATTCATCAGAAATGCTTGATCAATTGAAAAGTCACTGTTTTTCTTCCTTCATCAAGAAAGCAAATTTTTAAACAAAAACTCAAAAATAGAGATGTTTATTTATGTATTTAGGAATACATGTAATATTATTATTTAAACAATTAAAGACAATGGAGGTTTTGAATTTGAAAACAAAGAAAGGAGAAATATATTCAAAGGTTTGGGATAATGAAAGGGTTTGGGAAAAATAATATAGGTATATTATATCCCTCCTCAAATATTATCTGGTTTAAAACTTGTAATTTTATTAATTATTCAAATTCCATTATGATTCTACTTTATCAAGTGTTTGAAAGAAAAATAAAACAAAAATACAGAATTAAAAAAACTATTAAAACTTCTAGGGCTGGAGAGATGAGTCAGTATCTATGTTCTCTTAATGCTTTTTCAGAGGATTGGAAATTGACTTTTTTTCTTTCTTTTTGTCCCTCTTATTGAAAATAAGTTGTTTCTCACACAATATATACTGAACATGGTTTCTAATCCTTGTAGTCAGAGTTTTCCCCTACTTCCCTTCCCATCTGGATTTACTATTAGAAAACAAACATGATTCTTAGAGATAATTACATAATATAATAATAATAATATAACATAATATAATAAATATAATATAATATAATAATATAATACAATAAGAAATAATATATCAAAATTGAGTAAAACAAGTGAAATAAAAAAGGAAGCACAAGCCGGGCGGTGGTGGCGCACGCCTTTAATCCCAGCACTTGGGAGGCAGAGGCAGGCGGATTTCTGAGTTCGAGGCCAGCCTGGTCTACAGAGTGAGTTCCAGGACAGCCCGGACTATAAAGAGAAACCCTGTCTCGAAAAACCAAAAAAAAAAAAAAAAAAGGAAGAACCAAAAGAAAAAATGGGTGAGGGAGAGACTCATTCACACACTTAGGAATTCTATAAAATCACTATACCGGAAGTCATATACAAGCAGAGGGTCTAGTACAGACCTGTCCAGGCCCAATATCTGTTGCCTCAGCCTCTGTGATTTCATATGAGCTTTGGTCATGTTGATTGAAAGGGCATTGTTTTCTTGGGGTTTTCTAGCCTCTCTGGCTCTTATACTTTCTGTTTCTTCTTTTGCAGGGTTCTTGAGGGGAGGGATTTGATGGAGACATCTCATTTAATACTTAGTCTTCCAAGGTCTCTCAGTCTCTGCATAGTGGCTGTGGATCTCTGTGTTTGTTCCCGTATGCTACTAGAACAATCTTCTCTAAAGATGGCTGAAGAAGCCACTGAATACACTGATCTGTAAATATAACAGAATGTTATTAGAAGACCGTTTTTGCTATTTTTTAAATAATTTCATTTAGAACAGTCATACTTGTTTTTCCAATAGGACACTGGCCTATCTAGCCTCAGTTTCTTCGTCTGAAGTTTTTTGTTTGTTTTGTTTTGTTTTTATCATTTTACAATTGCCTGTAGTAATTGTTCTAGGGAATTTTTTGGCCTAACTTACACCTTCACTAACTTGTATATACACCTTCTCCTGCTCTGGCAGCACATACAAATAAATACATGTAACTAAAAAGAAAACAAATATTTTGTACAAGAGTGAAAGTATTTACGAATTCTACAGTGAAAACTCAGTTAAGAATAAATCCTATTTTTTCCTTCTAAAAAGGCAATGTTTATATCACAAGCTCCATTATTTCTGACTCTGCAAGTGATACTTAACCTTTCCTTGGTAGATGCAATCAAAGATAGAGATTTTGGATCTTTTTAAATCACCTGAGAAAAACATTCCATCTCTTATCCAATGAAGTTCTAATTTTTACTTCTCCACAAAAAATATTTTCTTAACTCCTTGTGCTATCAATGCATGCCACATGACTCCTGATCTATGTGGTCTCTCTGCCTGCCATGAGCATCTAGTAAGGGGAATTCAGTCATCAGTACCATGCCAACCATCCCTGCTGATTCCATGCTTATCCTCACAGTCAAAGAAGTATGCACACAGTCTTGTTCATTTAAGCTCCCGCTTACAAACCAAAGGAAAAACATTCAATACCTTTCTGCAACAACTGATTATTTCAGATGGACAGAATTTTTCAATCCCCATCACTATCTCCACACATGTCTCTAATATTACATAACCAAAGAAACTTTTCCACCCACACATCTTCATGCTCTGCCTTCCTCCAGAATCCCTTAGAATGTTGGGAAATGCCAGAGGTCCCTTCTACATAGTCTTATGATTCGTGCTGGGTTCATGCTCTGCTGCATCCTTGTAGACACAATACATAATTTAATAGTAGATAACTAAAACTTTCCTTTTGATAATACTGATAAGTTATTAAATTATTTCTTTGATGAGGATTCTACCAAATGGAGCTTCAGACTGTGCCTCTGTTTGGAAGCCATATTGTTTTATGCTCAACCCTGCAGTAAATTTTGCATCCTGGGTGACAAAACCACTTGGGGATTACCTCAAATGGTACAAGCAGGAGAAACAACGTTTCTTCCCAAGAATTATTGTAGTCATATAATATGATATTAAACGAAAATAAAACCTTCTGTGTTTTGGTTTCCTCTAGTTTCCTAATGCAAAGACACCATTTATTGCTGACAGCCTTAGATTTGTACCTATAGTGTACTATTATTCAACAGTGATTGCTGTTTTTATTTTATTTAAAAATATTTTAAGTTAATTTCACTAAAACAGGATTATATCAAAACTTTCTTTCATTTCCTCCCTTCAGCCCTTCCAGGTGTTTTCTCTACAAACTCCTATAGCTACCTACTGTCAAGTTGATACACTCTGATTTGTTTGTTTTGTTTCTGGTTTTTTTGTGTTTTGCTTACTGTTGTTGTCACTATTATTGTGTATGTACCCAAATACACAAACACAACTTGCTGAACCTATTTTTGCTCTTTGAGTGTATTCAATTTCAGAGCTGACTGCTCTGTATTCAACAATAACTTAGGGGACTCATCCCTTTAAGAGACGAATTCTCATTCTCTCAGAATTTATTAATTGTCTGAAATTATTTCCTAGGGCACAGGACCTCAAAAAAATTCTGCATTCCATGTTAATACGTTTATTGTTTTTGCTGTTTTTCTGGTCTTGTTTATGAGGACATTTCTAGGAGTGACATTTTTTTCAGCAGACTTCCTAGTATTCTGATTCTTAAAATTCTTGGGCTCCCTCTCAACATACCCAGAGTTACAGTTTCAGGAGGCTATCATATAGACATATTTGTTGGACTGACTAATGCACAATTTGTTCCTTTCTGCATTGTGTATATTTCATTTGCTGTAATAAAAGGCTTCTTTGTTGAGGGGAAGTAGCTATACTTATCTGTAGGGATAACAAAAATATTAAGAGAATAGTAAGGACTTATGCTGGTATAGCAAGGTTTTTGTAGTAGATTCTTATCTAAGTCTTGTGAGATCACTGTCATAGAAAAGCTGGCAAGATTTTCAGCAGCAGCTATCCTTTTTCTTCTGTTGAGCAGACCTTTGGTCAGGTTAGGTAATTGTTAGTTATCATGGATATCTGACAGATACTTACTGCGAATTTAGTACATCTTGCTATGTTGTTGTTTTAGGTATGAAATTTGTAGAACTATTTAGTTGTTCCTCTTTCTTGATAGTTTTTTATCTTTTACTTATTTATCTATTTATTTATCTATCTATTTATTTATTTACACTCCATTTATCATCCCCCCAATACACCACCTGATTCTTCTCATCCCATACCTCCTCCTGGTCCTTCTGTCTCCCTGAGGATGTCCCCCACCATACTTCCAACGCTCACTCAACAAGAACTCTAAACTCCCTAGGATGTCCAGTCTTTTGAGGGTTGGCTGTATCTTCTCTGACTGAACACAGACCCAGCAGTTTTCTGCTGTATATGTGTTGGAGGCCTCATATCAGCTGGTATATGCTGCCTGGTTGGTGGTCCAGTATTTGAGAGATATCAAGGGTCCAGGTTAATTGAGACTTCTGGTCTTCCTACAAGGTTACCCTCCTCCTCAGCTTCTTTCAGCTTTTCCCTAATTCAACCACAAGGGTCATAAGATACTATCCATGGATTGGGTGCAAATACCTGCATCTGACTCTTTCAGCTGCTTGTTGGGTCTTCCAGAGGACAGTCATGATATGTCCCTTTTTGTTAGTGTCCAATAGTTTCAGTAATAGTGTCAGGCCTTTGGCCCTTCCCTTGAGCTGGATCCCACTTTGGGCCTGTCACTGGATCCTCTTTTCCTTAGGCTCCTCCCCATTTCGGTCCCTGCAGTTCTTTCAAACAGTAATGATTATGGATCAGAATTTTGACTGTGGGTTGACAACCCCTCCCTTACTTGATGTCCTGTATTTTGCTGGAAGTGAGGTCTATAAGTTCTCTTTTTTTATTTTTGAGCATTTCATCTAAGGTCTCTCCCTTTGAGTACTGAGAGTCTCTCACCTCCCAGGTCTCTGGTGCATTCTGGAGGGTCCCCCCAAACCTCCCATCTCCTGAGGTTGCCTATTTTCATTCTTTCCACTGGCCCTCAGGGCTTCAGTCCACTTTCCTCACCCATTACCACATCAGGTTCCCCTCTTCCTACTTCCTTCCCCAGTCTGCTTTCCCTCCCAGATCATCTCTACCCCCTTGTGATTGCTTTCTTCAACCTCCCAATTTGGTCTGAGGTGTCCTCAGTTGGGCTTTTCTGTTTATTGACATTTTTGAGTCCTGTGGAGTGCATCTTGGGTATTCTGTACTTTAACTTTTTTTTGGTGGGGGGGACCTAATATCCACTTATTAGTGAGTCCATACCATGCATGTCCTTTTGGGTCTGAGTTACCTCACTCAGGATGAGATTTTCTAGTTCCATCCATTTTCCTGCAAAACTCAGGATGTCCTATTCTTAATAGCTGAGCAGCATTCCATTCTGTAAATGAACCATACTTTCTTTATCAGTTCTTTATCAGTTTATCTGTCATGGGTCATGTCAATTGTTTCCAGCTTCTGGATATCACAAACAAGGCCTCTATGAACATAGTGGAACACATACCCTCATGGAATGGTGGTGCATCTTTTGGGTATATTCCCAAGAGTGCTATTGCTTGTTCTTCAGGTAAATCTATTTCCAATTTCCTGAGGAACTTCCAGATTGATTTCCAGAGTGTTGTACCAGTTTGTAGTACCATCAGCAATGGAGCAGTGTTCCTCTTTCTCCACATCTTCAACAACACGTGTTAAAACCTGAGGTTTTGATCTTAGTCGTTCTGATTAGTGTAAAGTGGAATCTCATGTTTATTTGATTTATATTTTTCTAATCACTAAGGGTTTTGAACATTTCTTTAGCTATTTCTCAGTCATTTGAGATTCTTCTGTTACAAATTCTCAGTTTAGTTCTATACCCCATTTTTTGGTTTGGGTTGTTTGGTTTCTTGGTGATTAACTTCTTGAGTTCTTTATGTATTTTGGACATCAGCTCTCTATTGAATGTGGAGTTAGTGAAGATATTTTTCTCAATCTGTAGACTACTGATTTGTCTTATTGACTATGTCTTTGTCTTACAGAAGCCTTCCATTTCCATGAGGTCTCATTTATCAATGGTATTAGAATATGAGCCATTGGAGTTCTGTTTAGGAAATTTCCCCCTGTGCTAATGAGTTCAAGGTTCTGTCCCACTTTCCTTCTATTAGATACAGTGTATCTAGTTTTATGTTGAGGTACTTAATCCACTTGGACTTGAGTTTTGTGCAAGGTTACAAACATGAGTCTATTTTAATTGTTTTACATACACACAGACAGTTAGAACTGCACCATTTATTAAAGATATTTTTTCCATTGTGTATTTTTGGCTTCTTTTCAAAGATCGTGTGTCCTTTTGTGTATAGTTCTATTTCTGGGTCTTCAATTCTATTCCATTGATCAATGTGTCTGTCTCACCAATACCACACAGCTTTTAATCACTATTTCCCTGTAGTTCAGGGATGGTGATTCCTCCATCTGTTCTTTCATTGTTAAGAATTATTTTTGCCATTATGGGTTTTGTGCCTTTTCAGATAAATTTGAAAATTGTTCTTTCCATATCTTTGAAGAATTGTATTGGAATTTTGATGGGGATTGCATTGAATCTGTAGATTGCCTTTAGTAGGATGGCCATTTTTACTATATTATTTCTGCCAATCCTTCAGCATGGGAGATAGCTCCATTTTCTGAGATCTTTAATTTCTTTTTTGAGTGACCTGAAGTTATTGTCATAAAGGTCTTTCATTTGTTTGATTAAAGTTACCACAAGATATTATTTATTATTTGTGGCTATTGTAAAGGGAATTGTTTCTCTAATTTCTTTCTCAGTCTGTTTATCATTTGTATAAAGGAAGACTACTGATTTATTTGAGTTAATTTTACGTTAGGCCAATGTGCTGAAGTGGTTTATCAGCTGGAGAAGTTCTCTGGTAGAATTTTTGGGTTCATATACGTATACCATCATATCATTTGCAAATAGTGATACCATTATTTTTTCTTTGCCAATTTGTATCCCCTTGATCTCTTTCTGTTGTCTGATTGTTTTAGCTAGCTCTTTGAGTACCATATAGAATAGATATTGGGAGAATGGGCATCCTTCCCTTGTCCCCTGTTTTAGTGGGATTGCTTCAAATATGTCTCCATTTAATTTGATATTGGCTATTGATTTGTAGTAAATTGCTTTTATTATGTTTAGGTATGGGCCTTGAATTCCTGATCTCTACAATACTTTTAACATGAAGGGGTGTTATATTTTGTCAAATGATTTTCTGTATCTGAGGATTTGGTCATGTGATATTTCTCTTTTAGTTTGTTTATATAGTGGATTACATTAATGAATTTTTGTATATTGAACCAACCTTGCATCCTTGGGATGACTCCTACTTGCTCGTGGTGAATGATGGTTTTAGTGTATTCTTGGATTTGGTTTGCAAGAATTCAATTGAATATTTTTGCATTGATATTGATAAGCAAGATTTATGGAATAGTTTGAGGAATAGTGGTATCAGGTATTCTTTGAAGGTCTGGTAGAATTCTGCACTAAATACATCTATCTGGTCCTGGGATTTTTTTTTTTTTTTTTTGGTTGAGAGCCTTTTAATGACTTCTTCTATTTGCTTATGAGTTATGGGCCTGTTTAGAGAGTTTGTCTGCTTTTGATTTAGCTTTGGTATGTGGTATCTGTCTAGAAAACCATCAATTCCATCTAGATTTTACAGTTTTGTTGAGTATATACCTCTGTAGTAAGATCTGATTTTTTTTCAATTTCCTCTGTTTCTGTTATTATGTGTCCCTTTTTGATTTGTTAATCTGGATACTTCCTCTGTATCCTTCAGTTAGTTTGGCTAGGGGTTTATCTATCTTGTCAATTCTCTCAAAGAAACAGCTTTTTTTTTTTTTTTTGATGTTTTACATTGTTATCTTTGTTTCTATTTGGTTGTTTTTGGCCCTGAGTTTGACTATTTCCTTCTGTCTATTCCTCTTGTGTGAGTTTGCTTCTTTTTGTTCTAGAGCTCTCAGGTGTGCTGTTAAGTAGCTAGTGTAGGATCTCTCAGATTTCTTTACAAGAACACTTTGTGCTATGGATTTTCTTCTTAACACTGCTTGCATTGTGTTACATAAGTGTGAGTATGATGTGTCTACTTTTTCATTAAATTCCAGGAAGTCTTTAATTTCTTTCATTATTTCTACCTTGAACAAGTTAGCATTGAGATTTGTTCACTTTCTACGTGTTTGGGGGCTTTCTGATGATTTTGCTGTTATGGAAGATCAAACATAGGACATGGTGATCTGATAGGATGCATGAGATTATTTCAATCTTCTTGTGTTGGTGGAGGGTTGTTTTGTGTCCAATTATATGGTTGATTTTGGAGAAGGTTCCATGATGTGCTGAGAAGATGGTGTATTCTTTTGTGTTAGGGTGAAATGTTCTGTAGATATCTGTTAAATCCATTTGGTTCATAACCTCTACAAGTTTCACAGTATCTCTCTTTAGTTTTTGTTTCAATGATGTGTCCATTGTTGAGAGTGGGGTGCTGAAGTCTCCCACTATTCTTGTGTGGGGTTCAATGTATGTTTCTAGCTTTAGTAAAGTTTCTTTTATTAATGTGTTTGCCTTTGCATTTGGGTCATAGATGTTCAGAATTGATACTTTCTCTTGGTAGATTTTCACTTTGATGAATATGAAGTGTCCTTTCTCATCACTCTTAATAACTTTTGATTGGAAGTCTATTTTAGTGAATCCTTCTAGGATCTTCAGTCAGGATGGATTGGTAGATAGATATTGTTTGAATTTGGTCTTGTCCTGGAATACTTTCATCATTTTTGTTGATTGAGGATTTTGTTGGGTATAGTAGCCTAAGCTGGCATTTGTGTTATCTTATATGGGGCAGTGGGCTATGAGAAAATGCCCGAAAGCTTGATAGAACGCTCTGGAATCCCTGGAAACCTTGGTCTGAAGGCCAGTAGGACAGGAGGCTGCTTCGAACTTTCCCAAAGTCTTCTGGCCCTCTTAACTTCCGCTCCCCACAGCCCCTCCCATGGAGAGGTCAATGGTCTTTGATCAAGTAGGAATAGCACCTTCGTGCAAATAAGGCATTCTCAAGCTCTCAAATCAAGGCAATAGGGGCTACCTGCTCTCCCCCCCAAAACTGTATATATTACCGAAAGCTCAAAAGTAAAGTAGATATGAGATCTTTCCAGCTGTCGGAGAACTTTATCGAGGTTTCTCCCTGTCACAGGCTAGCCCGTGCATTTCACTTTTCCCTCTCCGCAGCCTCCAAGGCACTCCCAGGCTGTCCGTGGGGAGAGGAAGCAAAAGAGCTGTAACACTCGCCCGCCTTTGGAGGCTAGAGCATAAGAGGACTCTCCATTCTGCTCCCTGCTCAGCTGTCCGAGGCTGCTGTAACCGCGGTTCGAGAGAGGCTACGTGAGCCCTGCCCCACGCGACTGAACAGCACGCTGCCTGCACGGTCCATGAGAGCCTTGACCCACATCCTCGGCTGCTGAGTCCCACCTGGAAGTGCTGTGCCCTCGCCCGCTCCTGCCCACGACCTGCGCTGCTGCAGCCGCGGTTTTCTGGATGGCCTCTGAGCCAGCACCCCACCGCTGCCCGCGAACTGCAAGCGAGATTGGACCCACAATCTTAGAGTCTACATGATCTCTGACCAGGCTCTTCTGGCATTCATAATCTCTGTTGAGAAGTCTAGTGTAATTCTGATAGGTCTACATTTGTATGTTACTTGTCCCTTTTCTCTTTCAGCTTTTAATATTCTTTTTTGTTCTGCGTGTTTAGTGTTTTGATTACTATGTGACGAGAGGATTTTCTATTCTTGTCTAGTCTATTTGGTGCTCTGTTAGCTTCTTGTACCTTTTTGGCCATCTCTTTCTTTAGCTTGGGGAAGTTTTCTTCTACAATTTTGTTGAAGACATTTTCAGGTTCTTTGAGCTGGGAATCTTCATTCTCCTCTATTCCGACAATTCTTAGATTTCTCCATTCGTTGTGTCCTG
Source organism: Grammomys surdaster (assembly GCF_004785775.1). NCBI lineage: Eukaryota > Metazoa > Chordata > Mammalia > Rodentia > Muridae > Grammomys > Grammomys surdaster. The sequence goes on along the minus strand of NW_021604569.1, from coordinate 14,204,024 downwards.
AATGTCCTGGATGCTTTGAGTTAGAAGTTTTTAATGTTCTGAATTTTCTTTGACAGTTGTTTTGATCTCTTCTATAGTATCTCCTACACAGGAGATTTTGTCTTCTATCTCTTATACTCTGTTGGTGGTACTTACATCTGTAATTCCTGACTGTTTTTCTAGGTTTTCCATTTCCAGGTTTGCCTCCATTTGTGTTTTCTTTATTGTTTCTGCTTCTACTTTTAGGTCTTGGACTGCTTAATTCAATTCCTTGACCTGTTTGAATGTGTCTTCCTGTATTTCTTTAAGGAGTTTATTTGTTTCCTCTTTAAGGGTTTCTACCCATTTACCTGTGTTTTTCTGTATTTCTTTCAGTAAGTTATTTATATCCTTCTTAAAGGACTCTATTATCTTCATGAGATAGAATTTTAGGTCAGCTTCCTCATTTTAAGATGTGTTGGTGTATTCTGGGCTTGCTATGGTGGGAGAACTGGGTTCTGATGGTGTCCACTTATATTGGCTTTGTTGCATATAGAATTGTGCTTGCCTCTCACCATCTGGTTATCCCTGGTGTTTGCTAGTCTGGGTGACTCTGTCTGTAGTCTACTTGTTTTTTTCCTTGGGTTTCTTCAGGTCACCTGGTAGGACTGTGGCACTGGCTGAAGCAGACCACCTGTGGAGCCTTGCAACTGGGGGCTCTTTAGAGGGACAGAGGAGCTAGTGATCTGTTGCCCTGGATGCAATAGAAACCCTGGTGAGGCCTTCGGAGGAGCAGTCAAGTTGTTGTCCTTTGTGAAAATGTTCTCCAGGGGCTCTACAGATGGTGGTTTCTGTTTCCCTGTGTTTAGCAGAACTCCAGGGACACTTGCTGTGGTGTCTTCAGGGGAGCAGATAAGCTGGTGATTAGTTGTTCAGTTGCTCTGTGTACATCAGATCTCCTGGGATGCCTCAAGCTATCATGTCAGTTGCCCGACCGCTCTGAGTGCAGTGAATCTTCTGGGATGGCTCAGGATATGGTTTCTTCAGGAGAAGCAATCTGCTCTAGCAGAAAGGACTGAGTGGAAGGGGAGTGGTATTCAGCAGGTGAAGGTTTTGTGAGATGATGGGTTCTGAGTCCACTGGGCTCCCAATGGCAGCTCTGGAAATTCAGGGGTTTATACCAACTGCTCTGAAAGGACTGGGAAGAAGAGTGTTATTCCTTTCCTTGGTAGTTTGCATAGTATTTTCTAATTCCCTGAAGTCTACAGTATAGAGGCTTTCATGTCAGATCCTTATTGAATCAACCAGGTTTTACATCCAAAGTACCCAATTTCTCCAGCAATAACCCATCCTCAAACCCCAAAGGGCAAGTCAAGGCTATATCAATAGTTTCATTATTTAGGTAACTACTGAGACTACTCTGAATAATCACTCAAGAGGAGATCTCTCATTTTGATGCTGGAGTTTTGTTATTCAGTGGTTCTTGTAGAGAGCATTGTCATCTCAAGTGGCTAAACTTGTTGGAGTAGGTGTAGTCTTATTGGAAAAAGTGTGTCACACTTGGCCTGAGCTTTAAGACCAACATCCTAGCTGTCTGGAAGCCAGTCATATCCTTTCAGTCTTCAGGTGAAGATGTAGAACTCTCAAATCCTCTTGCACCATATCTACCTAGTTGCGGCTATTCTGGATGCCTTGATGATCCTGGACTGAACCTTGGAACTTGTAAGCCAGGTTCAATTAAGTCTATAATGTTACCTGCAATAAATATAACCATTTATATCTAAAATTCTATATCAAAAATTATAACAAATAATCAAACAGATAATAATAGATTTTATATGAGTAAAAATTCAGACGATGAAGTGATAAGGGGAACTAGGACAGAATAAATACGGTCTCGAGGGCATTTATTTTTATTCTACAATGTCACATTTGTCAAATATAAGCAAGTCATTTGTAGTAAATGGAGGGCAGGTATAATGTAGGTCTGTATGTTTAGAATACATCAACTAGCTGCAATTTTAATTTTCTGAATTACAGTGTATAATTTTTAGGAAATACATAGATAAAAATTGTAACACTTAACTGTAGTACTTGAAAAAGTTACATTAAACTTTAGTAAATTAGTGTACTTCATCACAAAATTATGTTACAGAAGTGAATTTACACATGTCCTAAAAGCTTGTAGACTTGGCAAGATGTATTATACCTGATATCTCATACCTTAGGAAAGTGAGACAAGAAGAGTATTATCAGTGTAAGGGCAATCTTGAATATATAATTGTAATACAAGAATAAAATAAAATTAATATAAAATAAACTAACTTATAAACATGTAGTTGCCATAGTTCATCAAGGTGGTAAGACAGAGACCATCATGTCTTTAATTAATTTTTACTTTTTATTAATAATGTATGTGATGTGAATAAGAGAAGTAAGTAAAATATTCAGTGTTTTATGAATCAATATAGATGTGATGTTTGCAGTCATGTGCCTGGAAAGCTGTGGTTTCAATATGAACGTGAGTGTGAAGTTACATGAAGAGTCGCTGCTGTTTGTGGAAAATTACTCATACTACTCTCAGACAAAAAACTCTTATTCCAATATCAAGGTGTCATGACCTTGAGATTTGTGCAGCTCAAGTAATTGGAGAACAAAAGGTCCCGTCAATTTGATATTTGCTCCACTGTTTGTCTCCATGTATATTTGAGTTTTTCTGCTGCTGTTTATTCTTCTGATGTTCTTACCAAGCAGGTTAATCAAAGGTTGTTCTGAAATGAATATCTTCTTCAGGGAGCAAGACACCCAAGTCTAGTGTGGTGGAAGAAGACAAGAAAGGCCACAGATCATCCTAGACAACAGAGGCCAGAGCAACCTTTGTCTATTACCTTCTTAGAAAATAATAAATTGACTTTTCAATTGAAAAAGCTTTAGTAAAACCAGAAAATCTTATTTAACATTTAACAAACTTGTTTTCTTACATTTCTACGCTCATTTTCTATCTTTTATTTTTATTAATATTATGTCTTCATAAGAATCATTTTTCAATACTGTAAGTTGTTTTAAAAATTTACAATTAAAATTTGTTTTACCAAAATATAAATGCATGATTTCCAACTTGCGTAAATAGGAAACTAATAATACAATCTATATGAAAACAAAAGTATTATTTAATAATGATCCAAGAAACAGAAAGAACATAGCACATTTTTAAAAATGAAATCAGAGTTACTCTGAAAACTAAACCACATAAACATCCCCAAAAGAAGGAAAATTACAAACAAAATTTCCTTCTGAACATAGATACAAGATTTTTGATGAAATGCTTGCAAAACAAATCCAAGAATATATCAAAAATATCAGCAATCATAACCAGACAGACTTTTTTCCAGAGATGCAGGCATGATGAAGCAAGATGAAATTGATAAATGTAATCCACCAAATAAAAAAATTGAAAGACAAAAACCACATGACTATTTCATTAGATGCCAAAAAGTCCTTGAAAATGATCTAATACCTTTTCCTGATAAATGTCCTAGAAAAATTACAGACACAGAGCAGATACCTAAGTAAATTAAAGACAGTTTACAAAATGTCCATAACCAATAGCAACTTCAATGGAGAAAAACTCAAGGTAATTTGACTAGCAACAGGAACAAGAAAAGGTTGCCCACTTTTCCCATACTTATTGAACAACGTACTTGAACTCTTAGTGTGTTCATACTACTGAATACTACTGAAGAAGACCATGAGGGATACAAATTAGAAAAGAAGAAATCAAAGTAGTTTTATTTGCAGATGGTGTAACAGTGACATAAGTGGCCATAAATTTCATTAGGAAATTACTATATCTGATCAAAACTTTCATCAGCTTAAAAAATATCAATTTACTCACAAAAATCAGTAGGCATTCTATATACAAATGAAAAATGAACTTAAGAGGTAATAGCAATTTATGCAATAGCCACAAAAATATAAAATATCTTGGGGTGACTCTTGCCAACCAAGTGAAAGACATATATAATAAAAAATTGAAGAAGATATCAGAAAATTGGAAATAGTTTTACCTTAAGACCCAGTGTAATATTCTTGGGCATACATCCAAAAGATGCACCACAATATATCAAGGACAGATACTCCAGTATGTTCATAGAAGCCCTATTTGTAATAGCTATAAACTAGAAGCAAACAGATGTCTTTCAACAGAAGAATGGATATAGAAAAATGTGTTCCTTTACACAATGAGATAATATTTAGCTATTGAAAACAAGGATACTATGAATTTTTCAGGTAAACAGATGGACATAAAAATATCATCTTGAGTGAGGTAATGTAGACCCAAAGAACATGCATGGTATAAACTCTCTGATACATGGATATTAGGCTAATAGTACAGAATACCCATGCTAAACCCCACAGACTCTAAGTTTAACAAGAAGTAATACCCAAGTGAGAATACTTCAATTTCATTTATAAGGAGAAACAAAATGATCGTAGGAGGAAGATGGAGAAAGAAACCTCTGTGGGGGAGTAGAGGGGGTTGGAAACATGGAGACAGGATCAAGAGTAGGAGGGGGAACTGGAAAGAAGTTTCTACCAGCAGCTGACTGAGACAGATGCAGATATAGTCAAGCATTCATTTGAGGCCCTTAGGGAAGAGTTAGGAGAAGTATTAAATGAACTGACAGGGATGGCAACCCCATAGGAATATCAACAGTGTCAATTAACCCAGACACTTGGTCAATCCCAGAGACTGATCCACTAATGAAAGATCCAACATGGTTGGGGGCTGAAGCCACCCAACATATATATCAGAAGACTTTGTTGTCTGTCCTCACTGGGAGAGGAAGTACCTAATTTTATAGGGGTTTGATGTCCCAGGGAGTGGCAATTCCTAGGGAGACACATTCTTAGAGGCAAAGGGGAGGAAAGATGGTGGAAAAACTCTGTGAGATAGGGACAGGGAGAGGGGAACAACATTTGGCATGTAAATAAATAAATAAAATATTTAATAATTAAAAAAAACAGAATCAGTCACAAGAAGACAAGGGTTCAGCTGCATTCAGTAGAGAGGGGAGATCCTCCTAATGGATCCAGGAGCAGTGGTGTGTGATGAAATTTGTTTTCCCAGATTATTTGATATCTTAAACCCATGGTGCAAGTCACGATGCCTAACACCAAATCAGCAGATTCTTCGTGTGTTTGTCTAACTGTCCATCTGCCTATTTTAAAAATTTTGTTTACATTTGTGCTTTAGTATTCTAAAAACTTGCCTACCTTTCATCTGCAATGAACACAAACTATTCAAAGTTTTGGAGATTTATCCCAGGGGACAGAACCCTGGATATGGTTTACTCCTGAGAGAACCTTCAGGAATGCTTATCCAGGACTGGGAAATTCATCACAACCTTTCCAGCATGTTTGCCTTGAAGAAACTATTTTATCTCACAAAACTTCACAGAAGCTTTAAATTTGAATTTACATGAAATTCTTCAAGCAATGATTTTAATTTCATAACCTCTATTGCACATTCTGTTTTAGATAGCTTTAGTTTATATTCAGGTTTTGACTTTTTACTCCAAACTGCTGAAAATCAGAATCATAAATAAAGATCATATATGGGGATATTAGCTATCATATTTCCACCATTACTTAAAGAAAATTTGGTAGATAATTTTAATCCACTCCAAAATCTTATCTGCCTTAATGAATCATTAGATCATTGCATAAAAACTATAAGATATTAAAACAAACCAACAAAAATTTTATTTTCACTCATATGCCAGGATGCAATTACAAAATAAATAACAACAACAAATGAACCTAAATATATCTAAATATACTTGGAATTCTCTTCATTTTAAAAACTACATCTCGAATGCTGAGAAGCACCTAATGAAATGTTCCTTAGTGATCAGAGAAACGAAAATCAAAATGACACTGAGATTCCACCTTACACCAATCAGAATGCCTAAAATCAAAACTTTAGGTGACAACACATATTGACAAGGAACTGGAGAAAGAGAAAATAATCCTCCATTGCTGATGAGATTGCAAACTGGTACAACCACTCTTGAAATCAATCTGGAGGTTCCTCAGAAAATGGGAAATAGATCTTCCTGAAAGCCGAGCAATACCACTCTTGGGACGATACCCAAAAGATGCATCACCATTTCACAGGGGCTTATGCAGTGTCCCTTATCTGTAAGGATGTTGTTGAAGATGCGTAATCTAGGAAGAGGCACCACAGAGTCTGATGTTTCTGAATTTTTACTACTTTTTGAAAATGGGTATGTTTTATTTATTTATTATTATTTATTTAATTTATTTACACTCCAGATTTTATTTCCCCAACACCCTTCCACCCTCTGACTGTTCCACATCCTATACTTCCAACCCACCACCATGTCTCCACAAGGCTGTCCCCACCCCCACATCCCCAACCTATCTGACCTCTAAACTTCCTGGGACCTCTTGTTTCTTGAGGGTTAAGTGCATCATTTCTGATTGAACACAGACCTGGCAGTCCTCTGCTGTATATGTGTTGGGAGCCTCATATCAGATGGCATATGCTGCCTTTTTGGTGGTCCAGTATTTGAGAGATCATGGGGGTCCAGATTAATTGGGACTGCTGGTCTTCCTATAGGGTCGCTTTCTTCCTCAGCTTCTTTCAGCCTTTCTCTAATTCAACCACAGGGGTCAGCAGCTTCTGTCCATTGTTTGGGTACAAATATCTGCATCTGACTCTTTCAGCTGCTTGTTGGGTCTTCCAGAGAGAAGTCATGATAGGTCCCATTTTGTCAGCACTCAATAGCCTCAGTAATAGTGTCAGGCCTTGGGACCTCTCCTTAAGCTGGATCCCAATTTGAGCCTGTCACAGGACCTTCTTTTTCTCAGGCTCCTCCGTATTTCCATCCCTTTAGTTCTTTCAAACAGAAACGATTACGGATCAAAGTTTTGACTGTAGGATGGCAATACCCTCCATCATTTGATGCCCTGTCTTTCTGCTGGAGGTGGGCTCTATAAGTTCCCTCTCCCTAGTGTCTGCATTTCATCTAACGTATCTCCCTTTGAATCCTGAGTGTCTCTTACCTCTCAGGTCTCTGGTGCATTCTAGAGGGTTCCCACAACCTCCTACCTCCCGAGGTTGCCTGTTTCTATTCTTTCTGCTGGCCCTTAGGGCTTCAGTTCTTTTCCCTCAACCAATAACTGATCTGGTTCTCTTCTCCCTTCCAACCCCTGTCCATTTTCCCTCCCTCCCCATATGTGATTGCTTTCTTCTTCCTACCCAGTGGAGTGAGGTGTCTTCACTTGGGCCCTTCAGCTTGCTGACATTTTTGAGTTCTGTGTACTGTACCTTGGGTAATCTGTACTTTTTTTGGGGGGGGTCTAATATCCACTCATTAATGAGTACATACCATGCATGTTCTTTTGAGTCTGAGTTACTTCACTCAGGATGATATTTCCTTTTTTTATCAGATGTTTTATTAAAATTTAATATGTTATCCCCTTATCCCATCTGCCACCCACCCAACTACCCCCTATCCCCTCACCCCTTCTCCTGCTTCTCTGAGGATGTACCTCTACCTACCCCCCACTCCCACCACCCCACCCTCAAAGATCCGTCCCCTGGGTCATCCAGCCTTCATGAGACCAAGGATCTCTTCTCCCACCTATGCCCAGCAGGGCCCTCCACACTTACATATACAGCTGAAGCCATGGATCCCTCCCAAGTGCTCCCAGGCTGGTGGTTTAGACCCTGGGAGCTCTGATTGGTTGGTATTGTTGCTCTCCTCATAGGGCCACAAACACTTTCAGCTCCAACAGTCTTCACTCTAACTCCTCCATTGAGAACCCCATTATCAGTTCAATGGCTAGTTGTGAGCATCTGCCTCTGAATATGTCAGATTCTTGAAGGCCTCTGAGGAGACATCCATATCAGGCTCTTATCAGCATGCACTTCCTGACTTCCACATCAGCATCTACCTTTGGTGACTGCACATGGGATGGATACTCAGGTGGAATGTTCTTCAGATGGCCCCTCCTTCAGTTTCTGTACCTCACTTTGTCTCCATATTTGCTCCCTTGAGTATTTTGTTGCTCCTTCTAAGAAGGACTGAATCACCCCCACTTGGTCTTCCTTCTTCATGACCTTCATGTGGCCTGTGAGTTGAATCTTGGGTATTTCAAGGTTCTGGGCTAATATCCAATAATCAGTGAGTAAATACCATGTGTGTTCTTTTGTGATTGGCTTATCTCACTCAGGATGATATTTTCTAGTTCCATCCATTTTCTTAGGAATTTCTCTAATTCATTGTTTTTAATAGCTGAGTAATACTCAATTGTGTAAATGTACCACATTTTTTGTATTCATTCCTCAGTTGAAGGACATTTGGGTTCTTTCCAGCTTCTGAATTTTATAAATAAGGCTGCTATGAACATAGTTGAGCATATGTCCTTGTTATATGTTGGAGCATCTTCTGGGTATATGCCTAGGAGTGGTATAGTTGGATCTTCAGGTAATGCTATCTCCAATTTTCTGAGGAGCCACCAGACTGAAGTCCAAAGCAGATACACCATCTTGCAGTCCCACCAACAGTGGAGGAGTGTTCCTCTTTCTCCACACCCTCACCAGCATCTACTATCACCTGAGTTTTTAATCTTAGCCATTCTGACTGGTGTGAGATGGAATCACAGGGTTGTTTTAATTTACATTTCCCTGATGACTAAGGGTATTGAACATTTCTTTAGGTGTTTCTCGGCCATTCGAGTTTCCTCAGTTGAAAATTCTTTGTTAAACTCTATACGCCATTTTTTTAATAGGGTAATTTGGTTGTCTGGAGTCTAATTTCTTCAGTTCTTTGTACATATTGGATATTAGCCCTCTATCAGATGTAGGATTGGTAAAGATCTTTTCTCAATTTGTTGATTGTCATTCTGTCCTATTGACAGTGTCCTTCGCCTTGCTGCTGGTTCAACTGGACAACAACATGTAGAAGAATGCAAATTGATCCATTCTTATCTTCTTGTACAAAGCTCAAGTATAAATGGATAAAGGACCTCCACATCAAACCAGATACACTGAAACAAGTAGAAGAGAAGGTGGGGAAGAACCTCAAATACTTGAGCACAGGGTAAAAGTTCCTGAACAGAACACCAATGGCATATTCTTTAAGATCAAGAATTGACAAACGAGACTTTATAAAATTGCAAAGGATGATAATTTCTAGTTCCATCTATTTGCCTGTAAAACTCAGGATGTCCTCATTCTTAGTATCTGAGTAGTATTCCCTCTTCCAATGATACCTATCCTATTTAATTGCCCTTTGAGGTCCCTGTTTCCTTTGTCTATATAGAGATCTAAATGGTTCAAGTTGTTTATTTGTGTGGTCATGTACTTTTCTAAAGAAAGTATGATCCACATACCAGAAAAGCTTTATACCTGACCCTTATTATGAACAAATAAAATCAAAATACAGTAATTAAGTTTATATCCATCATATATCTAGGAAGAGAAAAAATTAGACTATAAGGGTTTCTTTTTCCAGAAACAGTATAACAATTCAGTATTTCATTATTGACTAACCTCTTCTCCCTCAAGGCTCAGGGAAATGTTTGATACAAGAGTGGTGGGTGCTCTCAAACCAACTTACAAGCAGTGTCTTTCACAATAATTTACTGTATTTGAAAATCTGAATAGGAACAAAGTTAGCATCAACCATTTAAGATAAAAATATTGAAAGATGTTCGGCTCTAGTAAAGAGCAGCCTATATTTAAAAATTATTCTGCTTTATTAACTAAATTTTCAGTAAAAGAATAAATTTCATTTCAATAACTGTTCTACCTGTTACATGACCACACTTATTCACATGGTACTTGTTCTGCAATGGAGACAGGTGTCAAAATGTCATATTGAATTTCTGAACTGGTATATATCCAGAAAAAATTAGATTGCATAAACTATTTCTAAGCTCCTCAACTTAATCAAACAATAAAAGCAACATAGAAATAGTTTTTGCTTTAGCAATATCTTGGACTTTCATTCTGCTCTGCAAACAGGTAACCAAATCTCCTGCAGTTTGTGTATAACTTTGACCTGTAGTATATTTCCCCACAGGTTCTGCTTTTATTTCTCATCTCTTTTATCATCAGTATAAATGGCCAGCAAAGTGCTGTTTTCCAGCACTATCAAACCATATATATTAATAATTTTCACCATTTTAAACATTTGTTCTTTTTTTCTTAAATTATCATTCTACTCACTTGATTATTTAACTGACCTTCATTCAATTGTCCATAAAATTGACCATAACTCAACCCTCCTTTCTTGTTCTATTCCTTTCTTTAGTCCCTTCCCCCTACCTAGACAGTCACACTGCCTATAACTTCCTGGGTTAACCATATTTCACACTCTATCTTGTCTTTGCCCAGAGGAAATGTCAATATATTTACCAGGTAGAACTCTGATTCATTGTTAAGAGTTTGTTGTTTATGAGTTTCCAAAGTTTTAGAAATCAGAGATTTGGACTACAGTGTGCCAAGATTAAAAGACTGCCATTAAACCTTGTCGATCCCTTTCTCAGGAATTAACATTCAATCCCCATTACCTTCCCTGCTCCAGCTCAGCTCCCACTGGCAGGAACATTAATCTCTTAATTCCACCTCTGTTTCTGCATAAGATGTACCTTTATATCTGAGGTTCTCCTATGAACTATGAGTAATGGGAAAGTCCAGTTTTATAAGATTTGTCTCAGCCATTCCTGTGCACAGCTTTACAGGAACTCACTAAACTGTGATCCTAACAAAGAATTGGCAAAGTGATTCTTTTTGAGTTATCCAATATAAAGTCAAATCATTTTATCTCTTTCAAGGAGAAATCAGTATAGACATATGTGAAGTAAAGCAATTGGATAAAGCTGAAGTGGGAAGTGTGTTCATGAAGAAGATGCTTTACTGAGCCCAAAGGAAAAATCATCTGAGTTACAATACAATTGTGTTAGTATATAAATGATTTATTGAGGCTATTTTTATTTCTTGTGAGTTTTTGCTTTGTTCCAGTTTTCAAAACTTGCCTAACTTACTGTGTTGTTACCCACATGTCCAGTAGTATATTTATAATGTTGTAACCCTGAAAACCCTTACTGGCTTATAGAAGGGAAGGAGAAAGTAGAGTATATATAATTCTCTTAGATAGTAGAATTAAGGTGGCATTTATAGTAAAATAAAACTCATTTATTTTACAAAAGCGAATTCCATCAAAATGATACATTTTCTTATATTCTACAAGTTAGAATATAAAAAGAAACATGTCATTTTCAATTGCTCTTGTTGCCCAGTTACAAACTCCCTAACAGTAAATTTGTGATTCACAGAGCCTGAACATTAAGTAGCTCTTGGAATGAGGCTTCTACACAAGTAAAAGTTAAGTAATTCATGCATAGAAATTACTGACTTTAAGTGTTCAAATGCTTTATATATGAATTTAAATATGGTGTTACTCCTCTTCTAGATAAACTTAACTTCACTTTCATGTTCACAGAAAAGGATTGTTGCTCAGTTTCAGTCATCAAAAATCTTTTCTGTTATACATTCTAGAGATGATTTTTATCCTGAGCAAGCACACAGGAGTTTCAGGTAATGGGCTGTTCTGGAGAAACATTCTGACATATTTGAACATTTGAATTACAATAGGAGACTCTCAAGAAGATTGAACCTATCAACATCAAATAATGATTTCTATGTCAGTTATTGCAATACAGATAATTATGTTCATCAAAATGTCATAGCACTTTATTGTGTTAAAAAACTATATTAGATCTAGAAATTAGGATATATGACTTAGATAGAGATATCTCATACATAAACCTCTGACAAAAAGACCAAAAGCAGTTCTATGTCTTTTAAAAAATTTTATAGCATTATATTTTTATTTTTTATTTAATTTATTATTATTGGATATTTTCTTTACAATTCAGATGTTATCCTCTTACCTCATTTCCCCCTTGCACAGGAACCCCTGTCCCACTCCCCTTTCTCCTGTTTCTATGAAAATGTGCCCCCCCAACCACACACTCCCACCTCCCCACCCACAATGGAAATCCAGCCTTTATGGGACCAAGGATCTCTTCTCCCACCTATGGCCATCAAGGCCATCCTCCCCTACATATACAGTTGGAGAAATGAGTTCCTCACTATGTGCTACCAGGCTGGTGGTTTGGACCCTGGGAGCTCTGGTTGGTTGATATTATTGCTTTCCTCATGGGGCCACAAACCCTTTCAGCTCTTCTGTCTTCTCTCTAACTCCTCCATTGGGAACATCATGTTCAATAGTTAACTGTGAGCATTCACCTCTGTATATGTCAGATTCTGAAAGACCTCTAAGGAGACAGCTTTATCAAGCTCTTGTCAGCATGTACTTCCTGACATTCACATCACTGTCTACATTTGGGGACTGCACATGGGATGGATACCAAGGTGGAATGGTCTCTACATAAGACCTGCTTCTGTTTCCATACCTTGTCTCCATATTTGCTTCCTTGTGTATTTTGTTATTCTTTCTAAGAAGGACAAAAACACCCATATTGGTCTTCCTCCTTCATGAACTTCACATGATCTGTGAGTTTCATCTTGAGTATTTCGAGCTTCTGGGCTAATGACCAATTATCAGTGAGTGAATACCATGTGAGTTCTTTTGTAATTGGGTTACTTCACTCAGGATGATATTTTCTAGTTTCATCTATTTGTCTAAGAATTTCATGAAGTTTTTGTTTTTAATAGCTGAGTAATACTCTACTGTAAAAATATAAAACAGTTTTTGTTTGCATTCCTCTGTTGAAAGACATCTGGGTTCTTACCAACTTTTGCTGATATTTTAAATATAGCTGCTATCAACATAGTGGAGCATATGTTCTTGTTATATGTTGGAGTATCTTCTGGGTATATGCCCAGAAATGGTATAGTTGGGTCCTCAGGTAATGCTATGTACAATTTTCTGAGGAACTGCCAGACTGATTTCCAGAGTGGTTGCACCATCTTGCAATCCCACCAACAATGGAGGACTGTTCCTCTTTCACTACATCCTCGCCAGCATCTACTATCACCTGAGGTTTGGCTCTTAGCCATTCTGACTGGTGTGAGATGGAATCTCAGGGTTGTTTTGATTTGCATTTCTCTGACGACTAAGGATACTGAACATTTCTTTAGGTGCTTCTTGGCCACTTGAGTTTCCTCAGTGAAGAATTCTTTGTTTAGCTCTGTACCTCATTGTTAATAGGGTTCTTTGGTTGTCTGAAATCTAATTTCTTTGGTTGCCATTTTGTCTTATTGACAGTGTCCTTTGCCTTTCAGAAACTTTGCAATTTTATGAGGTCCCCTTTGTCAATTCTTGATTTTAGAGCATAAGCCATTGATGTTCTGTTCAGGAACTTTTCCCCTGTGCCCAAGTATTCAAGTTTCTTCCCCACCTTCTCTTCTATTAGTTTCAGTGTATCTGGTTTTATGTGAAGGTCCTTTATCCACTTGAACTTGAGCTTTGTTACAAGAAGATAATAATGGATAGGTTTGCATTATTCTACATGTTTTCCTCCAGTTGAAACAGCACCATTTGCTGAAAATGCTGTTCTTTTTCCACTGGACAATTTTAACTCCTTTGTCAAAGATCAAGTGACCATAGGTGTCAGGAGCCATAAAGGGATAAGCTTGTAACTAGTAGGTGATCATCATGAAATGGCTTGCTTTGAATTATTATATAATCTGTGAAAAGCAAGGCCTTATTCAGCAAGGTTGTAAGGAACTTATTTTAGGAATGATTCCTGCTATTAATATGCTTTTCCTATTATTATTAAACATTTGTAATTTTCACTAAGCAATAGCACACCCCTTTGGAGAACATCCCTGCAAATCCACGAAGATGTACTGTCTTAGATTCATGCTATATAGACAAATAGATGACTTCTTAAGTCTTAATGATGATCCTATAAGAATTCCTAAAATTAGATCAATGATTATTAAGCTCTTTTATAATGGGACTGCTATTAGGTCCTTTTCTGATAGTCAAAAACTGCAATGAGAACTCTGCCAGTCTCCCAAGTGTCATTGGTTAATTGCACTTAGTAACCAGACTTTCTCCTACTCAGAGAACATTGCAAGAGGTTGCAAAACAATTAACCAAAGGTCACTAAAAGGGAACTAATGATTTATTATAGGTGCTAGGAGAGAAGACAAAATATTGCCTGTGTTTATCTAAACAAAAAGACACTAATAACTTAGTTATAGTTTTAAACCTTCAGTCAACCTGTAGAGCTACACAGGTGATGGATGTTTAGCCAGATAATTACTCCTAATGGATGTTCACGTAAACAATATCTGTTGTAAACTTCTATTTCACTTTATGATTTGATTTTTGGTGTGAACTTGTAATGAACTTTGTAATATGTGATCATGTATTCTGAAAGATGTATAAGTACTGAGGACAAAGAGATGAGAGTCAGATAGAATGGAGAGATACAATGGAGAGATAGAATAGAATTTGTTTCCTTTCCCACTTGGAGTAGTATATAAAATAGGATTGTTCCCTTTTCCCATATACAAGTTTTCCTTTTCCCCACTTAGGACCTTTCCACTTTTCCCCTTAGATAGCTTTCATAGGAAACATTTTACATTTAGTAATAAACTCTATAATAACTTCTCTATGTGTTTTCTTTCTCCCACCTTAGACTAGCAGGCATAAGTTAGAGGCCAGCAGTTCCTGCTGAGATAAAACAAAGGCTATTTACTTAATTATTTGCTGTTTTTAAGATGAGGTGATAAGTGCTAGAAACTGCAATTTCTGGCCTCAGATGATCACAGAAGGCAGGTCAGCTGCAGTAGCATAGTAACTTAGATAAGTTAACTTTTGTTATACAGCAATTCTAAATATCTCATAAGACCAAGTCTTACCCCTGCCAACAATCTTCTTGCTCCACTGTCTCAAAAACTGACAAGAAGAAAAAAGATTCCTCACCAAGCCAGGGCTGGCCCCCTGCACATAGGTGTGTGGGTTAATTTTTGGGTCTTCAATTTTATTCCATGGTTCTTCTCCCTGTCTCTATACTGATACCATGCAGTTTTTATCACTATTGCTTTGTAGTACAGCTTGAGGTCAGGGATGGTGATTCCTCCAGAAGTTATTTTATTGTTGAGAATAGTTTTCGCTATCCTGTTTGTTGTTGTTGTTGTTGTTGTTGTTATTCCAAATGATTTTGAGAATTGATCTTTCTAACTCTGAAGAATTGAGTTGGGATTTTAATGGGGATTGCATTGAATCTGTAGATTATTTTCAGCAAGATGGCCATTTTTACTCTATTCTGCACTAAAACCATCTGGTCCTTGGCTTTTTTTTTTTTTTTTTTTGGTATGGAGTATTTAATGACTGCTACTCTTTCTTTAGGGTTTATGGAACTGTTTAGATGGTTTATCGGATCCTGATTTAACTTTGGTACCTGGTATCTGTCTAGAAAATTGTCTATATGATCCAGATTTTCCAGTTTTGTTGACTATAAGCTTTTTAGTAGGATCTGATGATTTTTTTAATTTCCTCAGTTTCAGTTGTTATGCTGCCCTTTTCAGTTCTAATTTTATTAATTTGGATACTGTCTATGTGCCCTCTGGTTAGTCTGGCTATGAGTTTATCTGTCTTATTGATTTTCTCAAAGAACCAGCTCCTGGTTTTGTTGATACTTGGTGTAGTTCTTTTTGTTGTAGTTTGTTTTGTTTCTTTTGGTTGATTTCAGCCCTGAGTTTGATTATTTCCTTCTGTCTACTCCTCTTGGGTGTATGTACAGGTGTGCTGTCAAGTTCTAGTATATGCTCTCTGCAGAATCTTTTGCTAGACACATAGAACTCTTAATTATTCCCTTAGCACTGCTTTCATTGTGTCCCATAAGTTTTGGTATGATACGCCTTCATTTTCATTAAATTCTATAAAAGGTCATTAATTTCTTTATTTCTTCCTTTACCAAGTCATAATTGAGTAGAGTGTTGTTCAGTTTCCACCTGTATGTGGGCTTTCCATTGTTTTTGTTATTATTGAAGACCAGCATTAGTTCATGGTGATCTGATAGGATGCAAGGGATTGTTCCAATATTTTGTATCTGTTGAAGCCTGCTTCATGACCAATTACATGGTGTATATTGGAGAAGGTACCATGAAGTGCCGAGAAAAAGGTATATTCTTTTATTTTAGGATGAAATGTTCTATTGTTTTCCATTAAATCCATTTGGTTCATAACTTCCATCAATTTCACTGTGTCTCTGTTTAGTTTCTGTTCCCATGATCTGTCCATTACTGAGAGTTGGTTATTGAAATCCCCCACTATTTTTGTGTGAGCTGAATATGTGCTTTGCGCCTTAGTAAGTTTCTTTTATGAATGTGGTGCCCTTGCATTTGGAGCATAAATGTTCATAATTGATTGTTCATCTTGGTAGACTTTTCCTTTGATGAGTATGAAGTATACTTCCTTATCTTTTTTGATAACTTTTGGTTAGAAGTCGATTTCATTTGAAATTTGAATTGCTACTCCAGCTTGTTTCTTGAGACCATTTGCTTGGAAAATTGTTTTCCATCCTTTAACTCTAAGGTGGTGTCTGTCTTTGTTGTTGAAGTATGTTTCCTGTATGCAGCAAAATTCTAGGTCCTGTTTATGTATCCAGTCTGTTACTCTACATCTTTTTATTGGGCAATTGAGTCCATTGATGCTAAGAGATACTAAAGAAAAGTGACTGTTTCTTCCTTTTATTTTAGTTATTAGAGATGGAATTATGTTTGTGTAGCTATCTCTTCTGGGTTTGTTGAAAGATTATATTCTTGCTTTTTCTAGGTTGTAGTTTTTCTCCTTATGTTGGAGTTTTCCATATATAGTCCATTGTAGTGCTGGATTTGTGGAAAGATATTGTGTAAATTTTGTTTTTGTTATGGAATATCTTGGTTTCTTCATCTATAGTTATTGAGAGATTTGGTGGATATAGTACTCTGGGCTCGCATTTGTGTTCTCTTAGGGTCTATATCTTTCAATCAGTTTTATGTTGTTTTGTCACATTGTTTCTTTTAAAAATTTGTTAAATTATTTTTTATATTAAACAGGGAGTGAAAAAGAGTAAAAATTACACACACACACACACTCATACATATGTGTGTGTGTATATATATATATACACACACACAAATATGTTTGCAAGTAAGTATGTCTATACATGTACAGTATGTTCACCCTCACACCACCACACGTAAATATGTACATAAATCTGAACTTTTCATTCCAATTACTGTGCTATAGATTTACTTTGTCACCGTGTATTTTAACAAGTAAGGATGGAACTTTTCAAAGAAATAAATATCTCCAGAAGGCAAGCAATCAGAGAATTTAGTTTATTTGTATTCTCCTTCATTTTTCATTTAGAATGTGCATGAGAATCTATCTGAGGAAATGTAATGAATTGAAATGGAAAAATTTGGAAAAATAGTGTGAAAATATGTCCCAACATTTCATCATGTATCTCATGGATAAAAAAATAAATAAATATTACCTGGAGCTGATGAATTGTATTGATTTTGCCTCACAAATTGATTTTATTATCCCTAGTACAAATTAGTCAAGTACCTATCATGTTCCAGAGAATACATATACAAAGGAAAAACAGACAAAATATATCGTACTAGGCTCTTAGTTGAAACAAATATGGCTTTCTCTGTTAAACTATAGACAAACAACTTATTTTACTTGAGGCCACAGTGAGAAAAGCAATGTTTCTGTCCTTTAATTAGGCAATAGAAATCCATGAGGCTGTGTTCACTCAGCTTTCAGCTGGTTTTTTTTTTTTTTTTTTTTTTTGTATCAGTAAAATCCTTGGACTCTGAAGGAGAGCTCAACCATAATTAAAAGTGTTATTGAGCTAAACACAATTACCAGTGCTTACCTCATTATATAATCCTATTGGCACCAGAAGCAGAGTTTAAACTAGCTTTTTTTCCTACATTCTTGCCAGTTACAGATTAAAAAATCTAATGTAATTTAGCAATGGCTTGTGTCAAAATCAAGCATGGAAAACTGATGACTTTGAATCATGACACTGAATTGTTAGGGATCTTGACAGTGGTTCAAACTACTGCTCCCACTGGAAGCAATTGGAGTTGAACTGCTCCCTATGATCTTCTTTGGACTGGATCACCTATTTTCCTGCTAAGACTAGAATGGAAAACATGATGAATGTTCCCTGCACTCAGGCCTACTAGTCAACAAAATGGAGCACATCTGACTCTAGGAAGAAGCACAATGTTCTGCTTTGTTTTAAACAGTAGAACATTACATAACAGTATCTCTTCAAGAGTTAATCAAAATTATACCATCAAAAGCAGGGTCATGAATCCTTCACCAAGAAAGTTGATTCACCTGAAGCCATGCTAGAATAGATAAGGACTAATTATTTTCTTATTTTGCTTTCATAAGCACATGCCTTGGTGTGGCCATTTTACAGCTTCATTCTTAGAGCATAGTTTTTCAGAAAAATGTAATTTCTCCTTTCTGTCTTATTATTCCAGATGTTGGCCAAAAGCCAAAGTATGCTCTTCTTGACATGCTGGGCTTTCTCATTTCTTCTCTGAAGCTTACAGACACACCCTTCTTTTCCATCATTCAACTGTTTGTCTATGTCCATCTGATGATGATATTGGCCTTCTGCACACTTACTCAAAGGATTAACATGGTCCTTTTTCCTTTTCTCTGTCTTCTGTATCCTGGCAGAATCTGATGTTTGCAGCTTCACGGCCTAGCAATTTTTTCCTCAAACTCTAATAAACTTGTCCTTGAACTTCTTTGAGCCTGTTTTAAACTTTTATTAATAATACTAAAGACCCCAGTTCTTATGGTAATGAAATTATATACCTGTTAATTTAACCATGTGAAGTTTCTTGAAGTCAAGACATCTAATTCAACACTGAACTCTTCATGTTTTAAGATGTTAAAGGTTTATAAGATGTTAATCCCTATGTGTCAGCATGGAAGCTATACTATTAAAAACAAAAGACCTTCCTAGTCTAGAAGTAAAAGAATTCCAACTATTTCAAATGGAATTAGTTTATGAATATAATAATGACTAAAAATTATTTATAAAACTCAGGTCTTTGAAATATATGCATAATATCACAAAAGGCAACATATTTTATTTTTCATAAAATTCAATAAAATTTTAAAAAGTAATTACCATGTTAATTTTCACATATTCTGATTTATTGTGGATATAATTTAGTAAAATAAAAGTAACTGTGATTTGACTTAAATTATGTAGTACTTGGCAGATTAGAAGAACATACAAATACTCAAATATTTGAAAATTCACCAATTAGACTTGTGAAAACTAATCATTATCAACTTGACTGAATTTGACATCATTTAAAAGATAAATCTCTAGGCTCTTCTGTAAATATACTTGCAAGAGAGGTTTAACTAAGGGAGAAAGAATTAGGCCTGATTGTACGTAGCAACAACCCATGAGTTGGTATGTCTAATTGAATAAAGACAAGAAAAGGGGAGAAAGCCTAGCCATAAGCATTCATTCCCTTCTGCTTCTGACTATAGCTGCAATGTGACCAGACTGTATTCTGTCTAACCATGAATTTAAACAAACCTTTGTTAAAGTTGCTTTTCCAGGCATTTTGTCCCAACAATGAGAAAATTAGTCAACATATTTATTCTGTATTATTTTACATTTCTCTAAAGCAAAGAACGAAATACCAAACCACACAAGATTATCTTTTATTCATTCAGCCTAGAAAACACATAAGAGTAACTTGAAAGTGAACTCATCTATCTATATGTATATACCTAAAAGGGAATAAATTAATCTTTCTTTCTTCTGCCTTATTCTTTTGAACGGATTCAGATGGAATACGTGAGGATAGCACTAACTGGCCAGTATTAGAGACTTGTGACTGTTTGTTGGCTGACTGCCTACATAGATATATAACTAAATACTTAACTAGAACTCAGAAATCTGTGACTGCTGAACACTAACAAGTTCTCAGAACAAAACTTGAACACAAGCCTCCATGAAGCAACACCATTCTAAGATCTTCATGGATAGTCTTTCTTTGGATGTAAAATTGTTGTTGTTATTTGCTCTTAAAATTTCCTTTCAGTTCTTCACTCTATTATTTCCTTTACTTTTACATTTCATTTTCACTGTGCTATGAAAGCATTGAGTTTGTATTAACATTTTTTAATTGCATAATTTCAAGTACCATCTGCCATATGGTATCCATTTCCGTATTTAGTAGGTAAATGTATGGTGTTGCAGAATGATGTGATGATTTATAAGGAACAGTTTACTTATAAAAACAATTTTTATTCAGTTTTAGGGAGAGAATTATGTGCAATGTTTCTTTTAATGTTTAGGCCAGTGAAAATTTTAAGCAACTCTAAGGAATATTCAAGAGTAGCAAAAGAGTCTAACTGAGATATTAAAATATCTCTCTGTGAAATTAGGCATCACTAAATACTTAGAGAAGATACTAGATGATAAAAGCAAATCCTCTGGCTTGGGATCTGTAAAATTAATTTTGTGAATAGTCAATTAATGCTAACAAAATTTTCTATAATTAGTTCAGTTTCCATCAATATTCCAAAGGAATTTTTCATAAATCACAAAAGATCAATACCCAAATTCATATAAAAATATAAATAAATCAATGCTACCATTATGATATCTGACTTCAAAGTATACTAGAGTATGTAGAAGCAAAATAGCATGATATGGCCACAAAGCCACTCAGAGGCAAGTAGACTAACACAGGGCACCCAGAAGAAAGCCATGATTCTACAACTTTTCATTTTGGATAAATATGCCAAAAATATACATAAGAGAAAAGATAATCTCTTTAATAATTCGTGATGAAAATTGTATATCCCTGTGCAGATAAATGAGACTAGATTACGCCAATTTAGAAATAAAATCAAAGTAGATGAAAACACATATGTTAAAGTTGAAAATGTGGAACATGTAGATGAAAAGGCTTCAAGACTTAACCACAAACCACAACTTTATACCTAAGGTGTTAATTAGCTCCATAATAATCATAAATATTTACAAATTGGATTGCATAATATTTCAGTCTCTCCATAGTAAAGGAAACAATAATGTAATGAAGAGATAGTTTAAAAAAGGGGAGAGAAATATTTGTCAGTTATTCATCTGATAATATATTAATATTTAGAAATTTAGAAAATGCAAAGAATAATAATGCAAGGCATGGTAGTAAGTGCCTGAAATATCAGCACAATGCAAGGTTAGGGTGGAGATATGAGGATGGAAGTTATTACTGGGCAGCCTTTCCAGCTTAATATATTAGCTCTGGTTTAATGGGAGACATTTTTTATCAAAAATATAAATGATAAATGAAGACAGAGGATATGGACTTTTGACATCTACATATATAAATGCACACACACAGGCACACATACACACATATACTTACAAACATACTCATATAACTAAAAAAAATAAAATTTAAGCATCCAGAAAAATTAACCCCACCAAAAAGTGTGAATAAGAATTGAACACAGAATTCTCAAAAGTAGCCCAAATATACAATAAATGTGAAAATACACACTTGATACCATAATGCTTAGAGAAGAGAAACTCAAAACTGCACTGATATTTAGTCTCATGCAAGTCCTAATGCATATTTTCAAAAAAGAATTCTGAAAAGGATATCAGTAAAAGAGACCACCTATATTCTTGGTTAGGCTGTAAATTAGTACTGTCACTAGACAATAGTCCTAGAAATAAACTATAATACATTTCAATTACTCATTTCCTGTGTTTAGAGCTTAAGAAATCCAAAAGAGAGATTTATACATCCATATTTATTGTATCTCTATTCATAAAAGCCAAAGCCAAGTCACATAATTAGCCTATCTGATAGTAAATTTTGTGAATATATATACATATGTGTGTGTGTGTGCATGTGTGTTGATTATATAAAATTTGTAGAATTAAAACTTATCACTCGAAATAAAATATGCCAGACTGAAAACTATGTATGCTAAATCATGACTGCATTCCCAAAACTTGAGGATTGAAGTTAGGAAAATTAGGTTTTCCAGGCACGTTTCAAATATTTAACAGAGTCAAAGCAAGTTTGATGTTAAAAAGAAACCTCTTGCTATCACACACACACACACACACACACACACAAACACACACATGGAGAAACATCTTTTATTTTTCTTATATACAGGTCTTTTTAAAGTCATGAGATTAAAATGGAGTCATTAGGAGAATATTGGTAGAATAAGAAGAAAAATATTAAAATATTAAAATACCTAATGCATGAATATAAAAATGTCTTAATGAAACATAAGCTTTTATAAATAATATATGCAAATAAAGGTGATAATGACAATGAATATTCCCTAGAGTTGCTTAATTTTCTTGGCTCAAATATTATAAGAAAAACTGCATATAATTCTCATTTTGGAGAACTGCAAATTATGTGAGAGAAGAACAAGCTTTATGGTTTAAAGTAATTCAGATGAAGAAAGGCATTGTGTTCATCCCTGTGGAGAACATAGCAAATGCCTGTCCAGAGCCAAACTGCAAACTGTTGAAACATACATACGAGTAGCATTATATGAACTCACAGGATTATATTTAAATATATATATATCATATACAAATAGATGTATTATGAAAAATAATAAAAAACTAGGCCATGAAGTTGTAAAAGAATTGGAGAGGGCAATAGAATGCATTGGAGGGTATAGAGAGAAGGGAGAGATGTAATTAAATTATAATATCAGAAGTAAATATCAGAAAAAGATATGTTTTATACAAAACTTTGACTTCATCCAAAAATAGTGCTTTTTCCTATGGTTTTTCTTTTATTTTTGAACATATATATATATATATACATATATATATATATATATATATATGTATATATATATATATTTTTCCCCCTCTAAAGCCTTCAGTATATCCCTTACTGCTTTTTCATATTCATGGCATTTTTGCCTTAGCACTTGCTACAGGCATAAATGTGTTTGTATATGCATATATGTTCTTAAATATGACACACTCCATCAGCAGTAGTATTACTTGCTGCTTTTAAGAATGATGATCTTGTGTTACATAAACAATTGGTGTGTGCATATCTGGGAATATCTATTATTTGTATGCTCAGAATTTTTGATAGCTTATATTATTTTTTGCATGATTATGCTTAGTATGTTTTCCCCTATTTATTTGGCATGACTAGATTAGTTTATGACATTTTAAGTTTCTCATCTCCATATCAAATACCTTATATGTTTATCAATAATCAAGGTTTACTCTAGTCACTTTTTATTCCTCTGGTTATTTTTTCCTGAGAGTATATTTTGTTTAATTTTTTCTTATTCAATAAAGTTTCCCCATTCTGTCTCACATAATAGACTGTATCTCTCTCCTGAATAAAAGGTATCATTATCTTTCCTGTTGAAATTGTGTTCTGATTAGGGAAGGTTTGTGCTCTTCTCTCTCCATATCAATATCAGACAAACATATTAGCACATGGTCGGTATTGAGTATATACATGTAATACAAATAAATGAAAGCACATGTACACTCATCAATTTCTTTTAAGAAAAAGAAACTATTATGTATCATAACTCCTCTAGTTACCAGTCAAACAGAAATTGTCAACATAGACAACCAACTCAGCACTTGTGATATTTATATAAAATGTATATTCACAGTAATAAGTGATGTGTATGTATATATGAATATATAATGATTATTATGTAAATGAGTAACCTAATTTGAAGCTACAAGACCTCCTGTGTCTTTTAGAAATGTCAACTGGGTCCTAGGGATTCTATGAAAAATTAATTACACACTGTCTTTGTTTCATAAGTAAAGATTTTACCTCTTGCTACTGACTCCAGAGTCTAGTTTAGGATTTCTGTGAATTGAACTTTGTTTATATTTTAAAACGTCTGACAATCTGACCTGAACTTCTGTGGCTATAAATATATAAAATATAGGATTTGGATAGTCCATGAATTTTTTTCAAAATTTTGAAATTTGTTTTATTGCTAAGGAACATCAACAAGAATGAATCATCCAGAACCCATGGTTTTACTTTACTCATTTAGTAAACAATATTCTTAATGATGTTAGAAAGTTACATGTATATGTATCTATATAGTGTTAATATGCAAATGATTTGAAGCTATAGTATGTCCTGTATCTTTTAGAAATGTCAACCGAGTGTTGAGGATTCTATGAAGAATTCAGTATGTGTTCTAATCAAAATGAATTCTTTCTTGTTGAATTACCAAAATAACGATTTTTTCCCCAAAGATTTCTTCTTTTCCTTTATTACCACTGATCTTACAATGTGTTTATTATTCCATTTCTTTTGAGGAACTACTATATAACAGTTATTCTAATGTTTCTCTCTGTAAAAGAAGATAAACAAGGTTAAAAGGAAACAAAGGGGATATGAGCAAAGACAACTAGTTTACAACTCTAAGTGTACGTCTGCACGTAGATATGTTGCAAGAGCACAGAGAGAGCACACAAGCACACATTTCTCAAATAAAAACATTGGTTAATGAGAAAAGACTAACAGAATGATGAAAACAAATCATTTAAAAAGAGATAGAGGACACTACTTTTATTTTGACAGAAGAGTAACTAGAGAAAGACACACATGAAAATCTATGAAGAAACATCACATTAAAAACAGGATATATTAAGGTCTAGTAAACAAACAACCCTCAAGTATGCTATCATCATTTTTTAAGGTGTTTATACATTAAGAAACCACTAAAAGCTTACAAGGGGAGTGAGGAAGATATAGTGTTCAATGTTAAACTGAGAATGTCAAAAGTGAATTCAGAGAAACACTTGCTATTGCAGTATCTAGGCTAGAGGAAAGGTGGATTCAGTGAAGGACATTGAAGAAAGTTCATTGTCCTCTGTGTATACGTTATGGCTGTTATCTTGGTGGGATTTTTGCAGGATTCCTAACAGTGGAAGTGGGTAAAACTCTGACTCTTGCATGCTCTTGAGACTTTTTCTCCTATTGTTCTGACTTGTTAAGCCACCACATGAAGGTTTTTGCCTTGTCTTATTTATTTTATTTTGTAATGTTTGGCTACTGTGTTTTTCAGGCCTGCTCTTTTCTGAAACGGAAATGGAACGGGAGTGGATCTAGAAATGATGAGAGATGAGGAGGAATGATAGGAGGAACAGAAGGATAGCTTGTTGCATGTGTTGTAGAAGAGAATATATTTTTGATTTAAAAATACAAATATAAATAATATGATTTCAGTAAAAAATAATCTAAAGACCTTATTTAAAAATAGGGAATGCAGATAATGGGGAAGATACTTAGAGGCATGTGTCACATAATCGATCACTGAAGATTCTATTCTCTAAGACATACAGCATATGCTGAACCTGACTTTTAGTGATAAATTCCTTCTACCTAAAATGTAATGCTTTTTTAAATTTTAAGATGTTACTCTCAAATTTTTAAATGAACAATTAGTGTGTTTTATCAAAATTAGAAAAATTAGAATGTTATATGCTATTTGATGTCATTGGTGGGAAACTAGAAAACGTAAGTATATGTATACATAGCAAATCCATAGATATGATATTTCATTCTTGCATATAACAATTTATATGTCTTTGCTGCAAGGAGGCTGAATAATTTTATCTTGCCAAAAGTTATATCTAGGCATAGGGATGGCATATCAGAATCTTAGATTAAATGCAAATCATTCAAGTAACAGCTAAACTATTACTTGAAGAAATGACACAAGAAATCTTTTAAGAACATGAAGGACTGGAACTTGTTTCACCTGTGCTTGACAACTTAGAAATTCTACTTGTTCTTTCAAACTTAATTAGTCGTGGTTCTTTACTGTAAATGCAAAGAATATAAGTAGAAAATATCTACCTTCAAAGACTGAGAATCTCCTATCTCTCTCCCCTTCCCTTCTCCCACACTTTTCCCTTCCTCAGTTTGTCTGCTATTATTATTTTATTCCTTGCTTTGATCTTCCTTCTTGTTTAGCTTCTTTGGGTCTCTGGAGTGTAGGATGGGCGTCCTGTACTTTATGGTTAATATCCACTTATAAGTAAGTACATACCATGCAGGTCCTTTTGGGTCTGGGTTACTTCACTCAGGATGATGTATTTTCATTCCATCCATTTGCCTCACAATTCATGATGTCCTTGTCTTTAATAGTTGAGTAGAACTCCATTATGCAAATGAACCACCATCTGTATTTTCTCTTTGGTTGAGGGACATCTGGGTTGTTTCCAGCTTCTGGTTATTAGAAATAAAGATGCCACGAACATAATATGTCACAAGTCTGGTAAATGAATGGAACTTGGCAGTCAGTGGGGTTGGAGGAATTGGGGACATCTCTAGAACTTGCCAGATACCTGGAATGGTGAGGCTCCCATGAGTCTATGTGGGTGACTTTAGCAATTGGAATATAGAATCTGAAGTGGCCACTTACAGAAGCCATGCAGCACACACAGTGAAGCACTGCAACTCACTCATAAAACTTTTGACTCAAGATTTATCCTGTGTACAAGAAATGCAGCAACAGAATGGCACAGAATGAGGAAATGGGCAACTGATAACTGATCCATATTGAGATCTATTCCATGAGCAAGCACCTGTCCTTGACAATATTAATGATACCCTGTTATGCATGCAGACAGAAGCCTAGCATAACAGTCTTCAGAGAGGCTCCACCCAGAAGCTAACTGAAACAGATGCAGAGACACATTGTGAAACATTAGACAGAGCTTAGTGTGTGTTATGGAAGAATTTGAGGGAATTAAGGGACCTGGAGGGGATAAGTACTTCACAGGAAGATGAACAGTCAACTAACCTGAATGCTTGGGAGCCCTCAGAGACTGAACCACCAACCAGACAGCAAACCTGGACAGGGACTAGTCCCCCAGCTCAGATGTAGCAGATGTGAAGCTAAGTCTTCATTTAGCTCCCCCAACAACTATAGTGAGGGCTGTCCCTAAAACTATTGTCTGTCTATAGATCCAAGTCCTTTTATGGGGCTGCCTTGTTTGAACTCAGTGGGACAGAATAACAATAGTCTTGTAGAGATTTGATATGCTAGGGTTAGGAAATACACAGGAGAATCTCAGAAGAGAAGTGGAGGGGGATAATGTGCTGGCTATGTAAGTGGGGACCTGGAAGATAGGTGTTAGCCATGGGGATGGAAAGTGAATAAATATATAAATTAACAAGAAAAGAAATAGTAAGAATTTAAAACAAAGACAACAAATAAATGGGGATGATTAATAATAACAAAATTAAAATTACTGGAATTTTGGACTATGTATCCACATGTGAGAAGCACACATCTATAAGAGTCTTTTGATTGCCACTTTAGACACACACATACACACACACACACACACACACTGAGTAAGGTGTGCAAATAAGGTCTTTGAAGGAAGATTGTCATTTCTCAATTCAGGGAAAGGAAAATTAAAACAGCATCATGAGGAAGAAATTTTTTTTTTGGATTGTGAAATATAAATAACAGGGAAAAGTTCCTGATTTGAAAATATATATCAAATAAATTCAAACTAAATAATAAAAAAACAAACACAACAACAACAACAAAAGCAGTAGGAATAACTGTTTGTTTCTTCTTTGTCTTCTGCTGGTTTTTCCTGTTTTTCCTCATATAATTTTCTTTTACTTTAAAGGCTCAAAGTCTTCTTGTTCTGGGTATCAAACCTACATTGCCTGGCTTTGTCGGACAAATGCACAAATATGCGTCTATGAAGTATCACTTTAAGCACCATGGCTGGATTTTTAGAGCTTGTTAAAGTTGCATATTTAGTAAGATAGAATGCATGGGAAAGTGAGGGACATGAGAAGGAAAAGTTTTTCTTAATTCTTGGATGCAAATGAAGCCTCTTCCTAGCATTGAAGATAGTTCATTTTTTACATTATAGTTTTACCTGTGGCATCTCTATAGCAACCTCATTTACCTTACTTATCAAAAGAGAGAAAAATCTAAACATAAGTTAAAAATGTAAATACAAAATATAACAAATTAAAACTGAGTTTGAGGACAACCAAAACACTATACTATACATGGCTAATATTAACCCAATTATTTCTGACTGTCCCTTAAGAAGCTAATTCTCACTTTTATGTGTGTCTTGATTTTACACATTTTCTTTGAGAAGCCCAATCCAAGTTTTCATCATTTTCTTACTTTCTTCTTATAAGCTCTTGTGCTTAGGCTCATATTAAAATATTTTAATAAACCTCCTATTCTGCTTCATAAACTGGTCAGTGTAAAATTATTATATCAAAACATGAATCTAGGAGCTTTAGTGGAAGACCTTATGACTCTATGAGAATTCTTCAGGTTGATGATATTTGCAATGAGGACTTGTCTCTGATCCTTTGTGGCTGACGATTCTATTCTTCACTTTTCACAGACCTCATCCAATATCTATACTGTAGAAGTTATACTGTCATGATTATTTTTTGTTGCTGCAACAACATACCATGACCATAAGTGAATCACACAATAAAGAATTTGATTTTGGTTTATGGTTTTAGAGTTCACAATGTCAGGGGACTCTTGGCAGCAAGTGGCCAGAGCATGCAGCTTCGTGATTTCATCTTCAATTAAGAACACAAAACAAACAGAGAACTAGAAGACAATTGAGGCTATAAAATGTCAAAGCTCACTCCTCAGTGACACACATCTTTGCCCCATGCTTAATCACTGAAAGTTCCATTGCCTATTAAACAGTGCCAACAATTGGGGACCAAATATTCAAATACCTATGCTTGTAGCATGGGCATTTCTTATTCAATCCACTACATTTGGAAATCTCAAATTCTAATGAAACTTAGTTAATTCATTATAAATTCAGAACTTAGGGATATACTCAACAAAAATTTTGCATAATCTTATTTTACAAGTGTTTACAAATATGTTATAAACACATGTGCTTAAACACTTACCTTTTATTTTACATATACCTATGTAAAATAAGTATATTATGAGGATTATATTATATTATTATGAGGATTGTGACTCTGTTGCTTAGATTAATGCCAACTTGATAGAGGTTAGAGTCCTATGGGAAGAGTGACTCTTGATAGAGAAAAAACTCTCACCAAATTGGCCTGTAAACAAGCTATGGGGAATTATCTGGATTGATGATTTTTTTCTAATGAGAGTTATTCACTATGGATAGGCTTTCCTGAGCATAAGAAACCAGTCTGAGCAAGAAATAAAAAAAAGACCAATAAGCAGCACTCTTCCATACACTTTCTCTTACTTAGATCTTGTCTCCAGGTTCCTGCCAGGCTTATTTTCTAGTCTTGACTTACCTCGGGTGTGTATATTTACCTGGAGGTTTAAGATGAAATAAACTTTTTCTTACCATACATGCTTTTGTCTTCATTACAATATAAATTCAGACTAAAAACTGTCATAATATTGTATGACTTAAAAGTAATGACTAAAATATTACCTGTTAGAGTAAAATGAAAAGTAAGAAATACATCTTAACACCTTAACAGCAAACATACAACCTGTGAACATATTGTTTCCAAGAAACTATGAGAATAGACAATGATTTTAAGGTGCTTCAGAAAACTTGGCTACCTATATATAATTCAATAACATGATTGTTTTAGAAGCAATTATTTTTTTCAGTCTTGATATAGTAGAGCTGGTAAAATAACATGCACATATGCTCATCAAATGGCACTGTTGGAAAAAGTGCTTGTGCTTGTTTAATTGTAAATTTACTCAGAAAGAAGATATTCAGAGGTGGACAAATCTGGTTCATCTGTTGGCACATTACACAGAGGAGGCATCTGGTACATTTTCTACAGCCCTGAATAGACTAATAGGATTTGATTTATAATAAAACGCCATGCATCTTGGCAATGAACAAATCTTACATGACCCTGGGAATTTTCCACAAACATTAAAAAAATGTTATATAAACTACTTTGATCATTGCTGGATGATATTCTACCAGATTTTAAGTACAGTAAACTCCTAAAGCCACTTTTTATCATGACAAATCTTCAAAACATGATATGTTTTAAACAAAATTTGAATTATTGCTAGGCAGAGTTATAAATAAAATGATAAGTGATATAAAATGCTGAATAGCATGTACCTTGTAATCCAGAAAATAGAATGCTTATTTGCATTCTTTAGATAGGAAAATATATATACTGCACTCTTTTCTGTCAATTGTCACTGTGTAGACTCCTAAAAAACGGTTAAATTGAAAATTTTCTATGAAAAAGTTGAATTTTTGACTTGTATTGAAGTAATGTCCTCTAGTTGTTTCTCTTCTATGATCTGGGAAGAAAAAAGTCCTCTTGTTTCATATATAAACAGTGAAGATAATGTACAATAATAAAATTATGAGGATTCTTAATCATGTTTAGAGCTGCAGTTTCTGTGAGGAACATTTATATCACGACATCACCCCATCATCACTCCATCATCTCACAAATATCTACTGAATGAAATTGCTAATGCCACTGAAGTTAAGCATCATGTCTTCTAGAGTGACAAGTTCATGGTAGTTTTCACTTTTTTCTCTTATGGGCAAAATCTGTTTCTCTAAAAATGAAGAATAGTTATCGGATTTATAACAAAGGCACAGTGATGTGGACTCTGCATATTCCATATTATAAAATACAACTGTGTTTCATTTTGTAGAAAGTTTTCTGTGAACAGAAACTGATAATAGTTTGTTTTCTCTAAATAATTTTCAATCCCAATGACTGTTTTAGGAAGTATACAAGATATACTCTGGAGTAGTCTATAAGCTATTGAGAGAAGACCATGTAGAGAAAAGTAACAGAAGCATAAATGTCAGAGATTGGATTTGACACAATGGTTTTATCATTCTAAATTTTGAAAAATTGACTGTCATTTTTCTGAATCTTTTGTATAATGGACTAGCTAAGGACATAATGGACAATTTTTTAAGATGCTTATCCACTATTATCGCAGTTTGCTAACTATGTGAATAAAACCTAGTTTTAAGAGGTATAAAATCTAGTTTCTGATTTTAGTTAGTGGTAGACAAAAAAAGCCTGAGTTTAAACAGCATGCTTTCAGATAAATTTCAAAGAGTTTTATTAGTCCCAGGACAAGAGCTACGCTGAAAAAAGAAGTTCTTTATTATGTCAAATAATGTGGTTTTGAATAGCACCATAGATCATTTAAAGTCTACAGGAATTAAATATCTAGATGGAAGTTAGAAATCTGCCTATGTTATTCAACCACTACTCGTATTTTGGATTAGAATTTGATTTGAACAGTGTTGTGATCACAGGAGTATTTAACAAAAAAAAAGGAACTTGATACAAAGATAAAAATACTAAGTAATAAGGTATTTTTAATGATTTAAAAATTAAGATACTACCATATCATGTTAAATGTCAAACTTGAAATATAATTAATTAGCAGAAAAAAAACAAATAATTACCTAATGACTAACTGCCTAACAAATGGAAAACACTCAGAACTGAATCAAGAGACCATGTACTTAAGAGATATTAAAATAAAAATAAGAACTTGAATGTCTGGTTCAAGTTGAATGCAAGGGTGTATCATTTTGGGGAGAGGGAGATCAGACTATAAATTTCCACATTCAACTACATATTGTATGAAGGAAACAAATTAGGAAGTAGAAAGAAAGTGCTTTACTTAAAGTATTGAATATAAATATTTTAACCACTAAAATTAGCTTATTCTTATAGTCTTGAAAAATATGGCAAACACACACATTGTGCACAAACACACATACACACACAGAGAGAAAAAGAGACAGAGAGACAGAGACTGAAAGACAGAGAGAGATGGTGAGAGAGTATTGGGGAGAGAGAGAGGAAGGAGAGAGAGCAAGAGTGGGGAAGAGGAAGGGAGGGAGAAACAGAGAGAGAGAGAGAGACAGAGACAGAGACAGAGATTCATTTATGATTCATTTTACTTCCTATGGAAGAAGATAATTTATTGGTCAGTCAAGATTTACAGTAATTTCTCATTAAAAGTGGATTGTGCTATGAAGGAAGGGAATGTTCTCATCTTGGCAATACATCCTGAACTTTTTAACAGATGTATTTTTCTTATTAAATTAATAATTTATTATAATGCTTCAGACATTTTATTATCTATAATACAGCTGTGCTCTCAGTCTAAATTTCAGTTCCTAAAACATTATGTGTTATTTGCATTAATAGCAGTCTCCTTAAGTAAATGGCATATTTATACCCAGTTTAGTTGTCCATAAATCTAAAAGTCTTTGGCTACAAATGGTACAGTAAAATATTTTCACCTGTTTTGTTCCAATTGCATTGTCATCCCAAACCAGCACTGAGTCGCAAATCAAGTTTTCTTCTCACTGGGGATAATGATCAGCTCTTCAAGAGACAAACTCAGCTCCAATCCAAAGGCATAAACAATTCACTTAATTGTCACAGGAAATAAAATAAAAATTTGGCAATATTCATAATGAACAGTGATGGAGATTTAGTTCAATTGAAGAGTGATTATTTACAGTTTGAACTTCAACAATATACTTGTGCATACATAAATATTGTGAAGATAATATAAAAACCTGTCTAAAAGACCAAAGGATGCATATTAGATTTTTGTCATATGGCATAAAAGAAGTTATTTAATCAAAACAAATACAAATATGGGTTTAAAATATTAATCTGAAGAACATTAAATATGTTGCTTTCATATTCATATTACAGGTATTTATAAACTTAAAAATAGTGAAGATAGATGATCTCAAACATACATAAGACATAAAACTATTGCTTTTAATATAAAATTATAGTGTACGAGATTAATGCACATTTACATGGCAGAAATGAATATTAGCAATTCAATATAAAAGAAAGGGAAAATTTAAAGGAACTAAAAGATGTCCAATGAGCTGTGTGATAACATAAAAATGTTTAATTTGGGTAATTTAAATATCTGCCATTTGCCACTGGGAATGAATTTATTCATGGAAGTGTAATAGTTGCATAATACATCAAAGAAAACATTGGTAAAATGTAATCACAGAAAAAAATGGAAACATCCCAAGTCTTTAGACAAGAAGACTTAATATAAAAATGTTAGTGCCTAAAAGTAATATATAAATTAAAAGCAATCTCATATGAAATTTCAGTTCTATTTTCATAGAAATTTAATATTTTAAAACTCATATAGAATAAAAAAAGAACCTTAATAGCAGCAATATTCTTTGATTCAATTCCAGTTGAATGGGATGGTCAGGTAAGATTTAGAATGGTATTTGTCTCTAAGATTTGTGGAATACTGCTGACTTTTCTCATGTGTTATTTAGCATGCTTCCATGATTCCTATTTTTGGCATTATGGCATTTAGCATTTTAACCATGCTTGTATTATGTCTGCTAATTGATAACTGGCAACTTAAAAATCTATGTAGCTTGTAAACCTGTTATATTTGATTTGTTTCTCAGACTTTGTACTTTTTAATATAATTGAAGATATAATTGAATGGTTTATGTCTTTCTCTTTTCTTTGTCCATCCATGCCATAGCCCTCCTAACTTTCTTTCAATTTCATAGTCTGTTTTCTTTAATTATATTGTTACACACACACACACACACGCACACACACACACACACACACACACAGGGGGGGGTCAGGTGGGGGGAGAGGGAAAGATAGACAGGCAGACAAGAGAGAGAGAGACAGAGAGAGACAGATGATGATTATGATGATATAAGTACGTTTCTACCTGCTGAGTTCATACAGGGTTGACTATATGTAATTTCAAGTCTGACCACTTATTCTTGTATAACCAAATACTGGCTTATTCCCAGAAAAGTCCTACACTATCTGTTCATGAATTCCTTCTTTTCCTGTAGTTTTTTGTCTAGGAGTCACATCTTATGAAATGTAACTCTTTCACTTTAGCGGAGTCATTGGTGTTGACAGTGTTTGTTTTCTTTAGGCATCTATTTTTTAAGGTATCTTGGATGTAGCATCCTTGTTCTTTTAAGGAGATATAATTTCCCAGTAGACTTTCTAGTGCTTGGGTACCACAATCATTAGACCTTCTCTTCTTTGGTGTTTCTTAACTTTGAGTGTTATTCACTCATTCTGGGCACTCCAGGATCTCTTGTTCTCTACATTTTGAACAGTTGTGGTTTCCTATGATGGGTTTTCTTGGTCGCAAAGGGAAGATTCTTTGGTATGTGATACATTATCTGTCAGTGTATTGATAGGTTATAGTTAGTAATTATGCTGCTCAACATTTCTTACATGCCTTATAAATTTTGTTGAGTGTTCGGTGAGAAAAGAACTAAAGAACTGAAACTGTTAGATGTTTAATGCTAATCTGACTTGGAGTTTTGCTGTGTTGCCTATTGCTCAAGGTATTGAATCTCTCATTTGATCCCACTTTCTTGTTATATTGACTTTTAACCATAGATGCTGTTAAGTTGTCCTAGGACTTTTCTAAATAGAGTTCATGTCTTCATTACTGCATGAAGTTACATTTGAACAATTTATGTGGTAACGAGATGCTGGAAGTGGAGTATTCTAACTAAATCTTATTTTAAACCTAGATTGAGTTTCAGAATTGTGACTTTGGGAAGTTTTTCTTTATCCATGTATTTATTATTCTCTCATTATATCCTTACTGTCATTTATCCTTCCTCCTCTCCTCCTAGTCGCTCCTTCTTACCTCTCTCTTCCCTAGATACACTGCTCTTCTGATTTCCTTCAGAAAAGGGCACGTCTCCCCGAGATTAAGAATAGAACTTGGCCTAACAAGTTAAAAACAATATAATCACATACCTTCATATCATTTTACATTTTTCCACTTCACTCTCTCTATGTGATGCTGACTGTCAAAAGGGTAGAATTTTGATATTACCTTTAATTTGTGTGAAATAAGGCTTTGTGCAAAATAGCTGTCCTCTTAGATGCAGAGAACTTCACAGAGCCCATAATAATGCAGTACCAAGAAAGTGTTCCTAAACCCCAAAAGACAAGCCAGGAGCCTATCAAATGCAATCACACCAGGGTCTTTATTTGTGTTAGCTCAGGTATAACTAACCTTTGCTGTGCAGAATGGTTCTGGTGGAGGAAAAGCCTGAGCATTCATCAAGAAACAGTTTTATAGAAAATGTTAAGCGAGAAGTGAGTGTTTTTAGGTTGACAAGCATCTAACTGGGGTGCTACCAAGGCCTTTAGCATATTTGGCTGGTGTTGGAAACCAAACAATAAACTTAACTTTTGATTGGCGGTTGTTAGGCAGAGGGTGAGCTTGTTGGTAGTTAACCTAGAAACTGGTACTAAAGGCTAGATTTGTTGAGGATGATTAACCTGGAGACACAGGTCTTGTTGGGATTAGCCTAGAAACTGGAGCTAGCCTCAGGTTTTGTTACTAGATATCTTGTTTCCTAGAAATATTTTTTTCCAGGTCAACAAATTTGACTGTAGTAAATCATTATGATTAACATAAATTATTTTTTTATTCTGAGAGATTTACTGATATTCTTTATTAATGTATTATATTTGTGAATTATTTTAGAATCTTTTTTAAAATTTTTATTGGATATTTTATTTACATTTCATATGTTGTCCCCTTACCCCATCCCCCACTCACCCAAGAACCCCCAATCCCCTCACCCCTCCTCCTTCTTCTCTGTGGATGTAACCTCTATCTACCCCCCCACTCCCACCTCCCCACCCTCAAAATTCCCACCCCCTGAGGCGTCCAGCCTTCATGAGGTCAAGGTTCTCTTCTTCCACCTATGCCCAGCAGGGCCCTCCACTCTTACATATTCAGCTAAAGCCCTGGATCCCTCCCTAAGTGCTCCCAGAATTATTTTAGAATCTAATATCATAGAATCGGTCCTCCCATGTGTCCCCATCCCCCTTGACTCCCTCCTGACAAAAAAAGAAGAAAAATACTGTCCACTTTGTGTCGTCCATTTGCTCACTGGAGATGGTCAAACTCCCAGTTGCTATCACCCCAAGAAAAGCTGAGTCCTTCTCCACCTGTGCCTCTGCCAGAAGCCATAAAGTGTGGAGAGGCCATGGCAATCTAATGTGATTGTTGGTAAAATCCACAAAAGCACTGCAATTCTGGAGAATTTAATGATTAATTTAGTGGAACTCAGCCTCCAGAATGTGTCATATTTGTGAATTGTTTTTACCAGAATCTGTTCATTATCCTCATTCATGGTAAGGTGAACTCGGATATAATTATTGAAATTGATTGCACAGTGGCCTCAGTATTTGCTTAAAATTTAAGACAACTTTTTAATTTTCAATTTTTAACTTCTTATGAAGGATGAGTGACATCTTTCAAACTCTTTTAAATTGAATCTATAAATTATCCCTCCATGATTCAACTTTTATTGTATGAATTGCTCATCATTCTGTTAGGTTGTCCATTTACTTTGCCCTTCAGTACAACATGTTTTATTAAACATCACTGTAATGTTCTTTAGGTCAAGAACCTCTGGCTGTCACTCAAACCTTGCTGCTCATTATGATAATTGTGCTTCCTGCAGTTAAACTCTGCACCCTGGGCCCTATTATTTCAGAATATTACCACATTCAGTATCTCAAAAAGCCCAGTTATACCATACTCTTTACTTTTCCCAGTCTTAAATGTCATTGGCTGTGGCTCTTCTCACTAAGTAAGATGTTCTTGTCAGCAGAGCATTCTGTATAAGCAATGTGTGGTGAGGATCTCTTAGGAAGCTTAGTGAACAGGTAGTCTTAAACCTTAGGAATAAAACTTTTTAGCAGGCAGAGCTTTTTTTAATCTATTGTCTTTTTTCATTTTACTAAAAGTTCTTATGTTTTGTATCTTAATTTATACTGCTGTCATTTTCAACAAATCTGTAAGACTCATTTAAGTATCTACAAGGAACACCTAGGGTTCTTAGGTGGTAAATTCTCATGTTTCCTTCCATCTAATGAATTCTCCTTTGTCCAAATTAGTCCTCTTTGTGAATGGTGTTTCCGTCTACAGGATACAGTTTCATATTTTTTTTCACTTACTGAGGGATATACATATTAATGGTGAATAGTTTAGTTCCTTTGAACTCCTCAACAAAATCCATTGTATGCATAAGTGAAGCCACTATTGTTCTGGAACAGAACAACTTAGATATTAGATGTTAGATATTTGAACCCATATCTAACAGTTATATTTGTCAATATAAGGTTACATTCCTAATAAATCAGAAACTTGAACTTGTTGCAGAGAATTCGTATGACTAAAAATGATGACTTCTGCAAAATCCATTTAAACTCTTATTTGAATATGAGATTTGACATATGTGCTTATTCATTACTCATAGTACAGAACATCATGGCTCCTTATTAAAGAAGATTTCAATGAATCACTAAGTTAATACTTAATTACACAGTAGCAACATTAGTTTATCCAAAACACAAACTCACAGTACTTACCAGAAGTTTATCTGAGATGTGGCAACCATAATTATGTCACAATCCATCACCAGGGAAAATGCTAATGATTTACAGCACTACAGCATTCCAGAGTCTACTGTGCCTTATCTGCCTCATCAGTTAGGGCAAATGATCTAATTAGAACATTACTCTGAAGGCCTGGTTTATACCTCCCTTCTTATTTCTCTTTTTGGAGCTAAGTGCTTTAGAAAGCATGTACAAAGATTTCGCCAAGAGAAAAGCATTCCATAATAGTTTTATGGGAGGTTTCTAGAAAACAGAGCAATGTGTGAAAAGTTTAGTAGAATTGAGTAGCTAAGAAAAACTAATAATATGCAAAATTGATGACGGCTGTGCTCAAGACATGGCACAATCATCTGGTGTGCTTGTATGAAAATCTCAGTTAGGATTTGGATTGAAAATGACTAAGGAAGGCAAGTGACATCTACTACAATTATTTGTACCTAAACATGCACATGTTTACATTAACACACACACACACACATACATACACACACACACACAGAAAGTAGTGATCATACTTTAAATATACTTTGACTTGCAATGGAATATTGTCTTATATAGACTGTGCTAAGTTTACAAAGAAGAATGTGTTCATTCAGCTCTCTGGGTAGAGATTGTCAGAAGGCTTCTATGCTAAGCTCCTGTCTGTGAGCATATTATAACATCATTAATAGTGTTAGGGATTGAAATAGAAATTATCAGAGTGAGGTAATCCAGTCCCAAAGGGAAATGCATGGTCTTAGCCAAAAATTTCAGAATACCCAAAATACATCCCATATATCTAAAGAAGTTACAGAAGAAGGAAAGCCCAAATGAAAATGCTTGTTTCCCAGGGTGGGGAGAAGGGGATGTGGCTACCCTATCAGAGATGAAGGGTAGGGAAGATGAGGAGTAACTCTGCGAGGAGGATCTGGAGGTAAATATTTTGTATATAAATAAATAAAATTTCTAATGTCTCTAAGAAAAAGAAGAAGGAGAAGGAGAAGGAGAAGGAGAAGGAGAAGGAGAAAGAGAAGGAGAAGGAGAAGGAGAAGCAGAAGGAAGAGAAGGAGGAGGAGGAGGAGGAAAAGAGGAGGAGGAGGAGGAGGAAAAGAGGAGGAGGAGGAGGAGGAGGAGGAAAAGGAGAGGTATTTGTCAGGGATAGAAATTGTTAATTTCATTATACAAACACATTGAGTGATGTAGAGACTATTTACTATTTCTCAGAAAATATATTCTTGTTTTAGAGCTGTGCTTTGTACCTCAAATTAATATAACATAAAACGAATGTTAATAATATATGGAAAATACATTATTATTTGGATTTTCACCTCTAATCTGCACCTCATTTCAGTATTTCTCATCAACTTCTATTTCTATTATTTATCAAAATGCCAATGCGCCTTTGCTATCTCTCTCTCTAAGCTTTCTCAAAAAATACGCCTATGTGCCTTTCTTGGAGAATGTCTTATAGGCCACAAAGACTCAGAAGCTCAAACCATAAAAATACTGCTAAAGTTTAGTAGTAGTGTCATTTAGTGTTAGAGACAAGCTGCATTATTTAAATTTCTGAATAATATTCTTGGAAATGGGTACTCAACAGATAGAGGAAGTTATGATATTTCCTTACTTTGGGCAGGCTAAAAGGCTATGGAATAAGAATGGAAGGATGGCAATTATAAGATCAATTACAGGGCTGTTCTCATTACACAGCTTCCAGTGGTGCTGTTTTGAAATATTAATTTGAATAATAAGTTAGATGACTTACTTTATTTTTCCACCATTGCCATCCTATATAGGATTCAGATTGGCCCAAGAAATCCAGGTACCTACATATACTAGTTAATACTCGGGAATGGAAATGTTTCCTGAGTTTCTTCAGCCATTATGTCTCCTCTAGTAGACCTATGTTTCTTCTAATACGAAGCATTACTCTTGTTTTTACAGCACAAACTGTAAAACATGTTAATTAAATACAAAAGCGTTAAGTGGTGAAATACTCTGTTTTCGACCAACATTAAGTGCATTCCACTTTGCTTTCCAGATGAGTGCTTGTTGAAGAGCATTACTGTCCATTTTAATTTCAAGTTGATTCAGTGGAAAAGATAACTGAGTTTCTGGGCAGACAGTTGTCATCAAGTACTACAATTTAAATCCCTGTAAAGAAAATGGCATCAGCTTTTGCACTTAATGTCTATGTATATATCTGAAATAAATGGAAAATAAACTGAGGATAAGGGAAAGAACTTCACTCACAATAGACTGTTAAAGCTAAAATTTAACCTCCAATTTGAAATCTTAAGTGAAAAGTGACTTCATTAACACTGAAGATAGTTTAATATTTAAAAAAAGATTTATGGGGGAAGGTAAATTAATATTATCTGCCTCAGTAGCCTCCTTGGTAAGCTGGAGCATATAAGTTGGTAAAATGTTTTTGATGAGAGAAGAATGTCCAAAAAAATTTGGAGTCCACTTTATTTATAATTTATTTGTAGATAAGTAGTTTTATTAATAAAACTGTCTCTTTCTTTCATACTTATAGTGAAGCTCTTATTTTTATGTTGAGATTAAAAATCTAGTTGTTGGGATAAAATAATAATGATGACATTCAGTTGTTCTTTTCACAATTTTATCAAGGGAAAAATGTTATTTGCTAACAAGTGAACAGACTGACTTAATTTTATTTAATCAATTAATTTCATTTTAGAGACAGGATCTGGTATGTTCAAGGTTGACCTTCGAAATGCAAGTTGTTATTCAATAATAACTATGAACTCATAATCTATCTGCTTCTATCTTACCAAAGGTAGGACTACAGACATGCATCACCTAGCCTTCAATAGTTACTGTAAAATGGCAAACTGAGATAATTCTACCTGAGGCATTAACTTTCTAAACAGAAGTGTTGTTTTAAACAGTTACCTTTATCCTGCCTGGTGTATAATATTTAAAATTTAACTTCCAATATACTTTAAATGAATCAAAACTAAGTTGCTAAAGTATTTTCTTCTCTTAGCTAAAGTTACATACTTAGTTTTCAAATAGTTCCTTCAATGAATTATGTGTGGCATTCTGAATATTAATTTAATAGGTAAAGATAAGTAGTCAAGTCATTTTGTGACAGGAAACCATGTTAAGGATAGAACTAGAAATATCTAAACCACTTTCAGTCCTTTTGCTTTTCTCTGTATTATCAAATGATAGTACAGAGTTATCATGCATTTTCCCCTGCCACTAGTTAATTTCAATGCATTTCCAGTTCTCTGCTATGAAAATATACCACTTATTCATACACCTGATTAAAGATAGAATGAAAACAATTTACACTTGACAATTCTAGAATGCTTAATCATAATCAGCAGCAACTGACTCCATGATAATTGTGTCCCCTTTGACATAGCAAACATGACAAAGACCCAGTGTCTGGTATCTGTCAGGTCAACCTCCAAGTTTGGAGGCACCTCATCATTGTCATTCCCTTGTAGAGCTAAACAACAACAAATTTTGATTTTAACAATATACTCAAATTATAATCCATGAATTAATTCGTTTTTAGAAATTATAAGGAGTTTTATAAACCCTACTTCAAACAGAGCTTGGCTTTTTCAAATATTAAGATTGAGAAGCATCACAATTTGGAAAAGTGAAGTAAAATTGTGTCATCTAGTTGATAATATAAGTGGCTGAATTAGTCACAGTAGTGTTGGCTGCAAATACAACATGCGTATGTATATACTCAAGAATTTAATAATTAAAGCAAAAAAAATAACAATTAATTTCTTCCACTGTGTTTAAGGGTACTTTCAAGGATTAAACTTTAGAGGATAAGAAAGAGACTAATCAGACTCCCAACAACCTTAGCTTGGAATGAATCACAACACTTCTACTCAAAATTCTGCAAGAAATGCTACATATTTGGAAAGGATGCAAAGCATCTTGGTAAAATTGTCTTTGCCATCTCAACTATACATACTTTTCCTAATTGTGAAGATGTACATAAGAAAACATGTATTTATATAAGGCAAGTTGGTAGTCCAATATTTATATAACATACAAGATATATATTCCCATATTTTTCTAGATATTTGTTCTGTTTATTTGTAAGTAATATCATTGATTTAAACAAAGAATAAATTTCAAAAAAATTACAAAGAAAAATTTATACAGCCCACCCACCTTTTGTGGTACCTAGAATCAAAATTTGAATGTTAGTCAAACACTCTACTTCTGAACCTCAGGCAATTTTTTTTGAGGCAGGATTTTGCCAGCCTTGAATAAATGCAATCCATCCAAGGGGGCCAGAGACTCTGTCTTCTGAGTACTACAGATGCTAACTGATTTAGTCAACCTATTGAGTACAGTCCATTGATAAGCACCATTGTAGAAACTGGAGAAATGTAGAACTAAAAAGAAAATGTTTTCATTCCTTAAAATAAAGTATATTACTCCTTGAGGCTGTTTTATTTATTATCAATTACTAATTTTACAAATTTGGCTTCTCATTAGGACAGTCTATATTTGCCTATGTTACAGTTATTATTTAATAAAAGGGGCTGCACAGGCCGACCATCTAAGCAGCTGTGGCTCTGCCTAGTTCAAACCTCAATGCTCCGTGGTTGGAAGCCAAGAGCTCCACAGCTGGAAGTGGCCGGAGGCCACTGGTACACCACAGCTAAAAAAGGCCAGCCAGAAACACTGGCCCTGGCACTGATAAGATGCCAGCATGGGAGATGGCTCTGCCAATCTTCCATGCTGTTTTCACAAGGATGGGCTGAGCCCTATCATCCCACCATCCAGGCAGGCCTGGTAGAAATGAGAATCTAATGCTTATATTATCCAAAGACTTTACATGTTTGATAATGCTCAATAACAAGATGATCACACAATTAGAGATGTAACCCAATACCTAATCTAGATATATCAACTACCTTTGACTGCTAGAGGCACATGCACATCCACTGC
This sequence comes from Grammomys surdaster, assembly GCF_004785775.1. Classification (NCBI taxonomy): domain Eukaryota; kingdom Metazoa; phylum Chordata; class Mammalia; order Rodentia; family Muridae; genus Grammomys; species Grammomys surdaster. Next base: position 14,161,543 of record NW_021604569.1, on the reverse strand, counting down.
CATGTTCCCTTCTCTCTGGTTCCTCCTCTTCCTTCTCTTCTTCCTCTCCTTACTCCTCCTCTTCCTCTCCTTACTCCTCCCACTTTAGCTCCTCCTACTTTGTGGGGAAAATATGCCACCACATACATATGATACATTAAGATCATATTTGTTTTGCTCAATTGTTCATCCTTTTCTTCCTCCACATTTGTCCTAATTCCCATTTTAAATTTTGTACTTCTTACTCCCACTATGTTTCATAAATGGTAAAAATATGATATATTATAACATATGATAGTTTTCTTTCAAGTACCAATGTATTTCAAAGAACAAGAAGATCTTCAGTTCCATAAACAATTTCTTATTTTGTTTTTTAATAGGAAACATGAACACATATAAGCACTGCATTCCTTTATACACTCCTCTGTTGTTGGAAAGTTAGGCTGATATTTGGCACAGTGCTATGATAAGCATGTAGAGGTTGCATACTTTTAGTTATATACCCAAACTAACAATGGATGGAGCAAGTGGGAATTTGATTTTTCCTTTAATTTTTTATTATTTGAGAATGATTCATATTGATTTTTATAATGGTTACACTAAAATTTATGTTAATAGACTATTAATATCTATGAACCATATGACCCTGCAATCTCATCAGCACTGGTGTTTTCCTTGATGATATTATTTCATCAGAAATAAGTAAGTGTATTTTAGAGACTATTTTCCTTTTGGATAAGACTTTGAACATCAGTTTTTCATATATTGATTGGTTTTTTATATTCACTTAAAAAGTGTTCAATACCATTTGCTCATCATTTCATGATTATATTCATTGATTGGTTATTTTTATTTATTTGAAAATCATTGAATTCCATTGTGTTTAATTTCTTGATTATTCTAGTTATTCTATTTATAATCTGTTGTAAAATATGGCTATTATTCCACTACTAAATTAAATCTGACAGACTACTTCTTTATACAGCTGTTTGTTCCCAGTTTGCAAGAGCATAGACTATCTGTTTGAAGATGGCGCAGAGTGTATGTTCTATGTTAGTAAAAATACAGGATGGTGTTGAAAACTTCAGTAAAATGTAATAGACTGGGGAGTAGCATCATTTTGTTCATTTTATTCTGATACTGATTATTTTGGTCTACTTTGGTCATATAACTTAATTTCTTTCAAACTGTTCAACTCTGCAACTAGTGGTATAAAATTTAATCTCATTCTTTTGTTCTGTACAGTAAATAAATTTATTTTCTGTTGTTGTGGTCATATAATTTTCTGGGTAAAATTAACAGGTTTCTGAGTTTTCCACAGGCTGTTTTTAAACATTTTTCAGGATGCTACATGGATCTGAATGTTACAATTCACAACTATATACACAGCTACAGAGATAAGGCAGTTTCATAATTATTCACAGAATTACTTGTGTTAAGAGCAAGTTAGAATCATAAAATTGGAAGTTACAAGCACAACTTTTGAGAAATGAATTATCTCTAAGACATCCATGAGAGCTCACTGAGTCCTTGAGACATGATAAGAGTATTTGAGGTAACTGTGGCAGGAAGGTGTCAAGATTTTTTTTTTTATCAGGCTGCCTGACAACTTGCATTCTAGACAAATGACAGTGTTACCATATTATTTCTCTATATTTTACTTTCTCATTGGCATAGCTTCTTTTTTCCTTTTTGGAAATTACTTATTTATAATTAATATAAGATGATGATTAATGCTTGATAACTAGCAATAAAATCAACCTTTTTAGCATAAAATATTTACAAATAATATAATTACTCCAATTAACTTCTGAGATGAATTAGAAGGGATGTTTCTTCCCTCCTTCCTGAATGCTCTTCAGGAACTCTTTAGTAAAATACACTGAACTTTCCCATTCCAAAAATTCATACAACTAAGCAACAGAGTACTGCTTTAAGTGATAGAGAATTCATTGGATGTTGTAGTAATATATATCTTTAAGCAGAGATAAGCTCACTGTGATTATGAAGGATATTATTTCCCATGACGCAAACTAAGCCATTGCACCTACTTCACTGGACTCAAATCATGTACCACTTTTAAAATGTTAGATAAACATTGGCTACTTATAATTTTGGCAGAAATATAAAAGAAATCTAACTAATATGTGCAAATTTTTGAAACAGGTATATGTAATATGTGTATATGTGCATGCTTATTTCTTACTATGAATTACCACCTTTTTTTCTGACATTCTATAGAAAAGATGATTGAAATATTAGTAATACATACTAGGAAAATAGGTGATAAAAATGAGAAAAACCAAAAGACCACCACAAACAACAACAAAAACACAAGGAAACAAAATTTATTCAACACTCATCCCTTTCACGTTACCCATCTCCTCCTTTCTTAGTAAAACTCTCAGTAAAGAGGAAAAGTTAAAGCAGTTTTACTAGATAACAAATTCAGAGAGTTCATTGGGAAATGAGGGATCTTACAACACCTTTTAGAGAAACTCTTGGAAATGCTCCAACTGGGTCATTAGGAAAGTTAATGAAAAGATAGTAAGACTTGAATAGAAGTAAATTATCAACTCAGAGATAAGCATAGCCTTACATTTAGAAAAATCTTAGTGAAACAATTCAAGCTGTTAGAATTAATGAATAGGTTCACTAAAACTTCGTGTTTGAACACAAAGTAAAATATGTGAAATATAATTAAGAAAGTAATACTTTGTATGATACCCTCAAAATAACACAATGTTTAAGATTACCTGGACTCTCTGTGCCATTAGCTTTCTATCTAGTGGTTTTTAAACTCTTGAGGTCCAGAGAAAGCTTAAGATTGGCATTTAACTCTGGGAACTACTTTAAAATAGTGAACAACAGAGAGAACACCATTGAAGTTTGAAAACTTGTACAGTTGAAACCAAAGTTTGTAGATTATTATCAGCATATTATTATAAGCATATTATATTTGCTATTATATTTCTATGTGAGATATTGATATTCCAATAAAGTACTTATTATAGTGGAACTGCATCCCATGAAAACCTTTGGGTCACATAATTGAAACACCAGATCCATATATACAAGATTTATTTCCATAAATCTTGAAAAAATATCACATCAATAATGAAATAAACCCTTTTGAAATGAGACAACTGATTTCATTTGATGTTGTAGTAATATGTATTTTTAAGCAGAGATAAACTCACTGTCAGATCATGAATGTCCTTTTGGGTCTGAGTTATCTCACTCAGGCTGATATTTCTAGTTCCATTTAAGTTAATTAATGCTAATTATGTCAAGGGAAAGATTCTAGGTACCGCTACATTCCATGTGTTTTCTATGAAAGTAGGATAGAAGAAAGATTTTGTTTTCTTTCTGACCGAATCACTGAAACAAACCTGAAATGTCTCTTGAAGTTAGACTATTTCTAGACTTACGATACAGAATAGTTCCACATGTTAAGAAGCAAACTTATTGTGCTTCTTATTGTTTCTGGGCCTTTTAGATTCATATAGTACATGATAACTCTACCTCGACTTCCTAGAGAAAGATCCATAAGAGATTTGTGAGGAACCAATGAAAAACTAAGGCACAAGCTTCTTACTTTCACTGCACAGACAATAAAAAGTTATGCCAAAACTAAGTGAAAGAAAAAATAAAATTTGTGCATCAGTCACATAGTGATGTCCTTTGAGTAATAATTTGAAGAAGCACTAATTCAAAATAGAATGAATAGTTGGTTTACGAGAAAAAGTGCAGGATATCTGGTATCTTTTACCTCTTTTTATATGTGTCTATGTCAAATTCAATCCCCTTGACTATCAGAAGGGAGCTTCTAATTCCTTGGTATTTTCAGAGTTATCTATTATGTACAATGCAGTTTTGGAGAATACCTGAGTTTTTGCTAAAGGAGAAGATGAAAATCATATGCAGAATTCAAATCATTCAATTACGAATTGGGTTTCAGAGACAAGATTTAGAAAATGGCACACTAAGATTGACTTCATTCTGTCAATGCTTCAATCAAAGCTTTGGGGAATAATGCTTGCTAGCAGTTCTTCTATACTCTGTCAAATAGATACGAAGCAATAGACAAGAAAGTCCGACTTGCTATAAAAAGAGTGTTTGGTCTCTCCCTTTCCCTCACTTCTCCCTGTCCCTCCTCTCCTCCCTCATCCTCTCTCTCCCTCCTCCCATCTCTTCGTCTCTCTTAGTCCCTCCCTCTCTGTTCCTCTCTCCTCATTCTAGTCCAATTGAAGGAAAAGCAGATTCAGGAAATGACACCTGGGTTGATGGTACATTGATGTTCTAGGAAGCTTGAAAGTTGAAAAGACCAGAAAAGTTATAGTTTAGGTCTGTGTCAAGAATCCATAAGTCATTCCTTTTCTTGACCCTGATTTGTGTCCTTGAGATTAAAATACGTTTATAATCTTGCTGTTCTTCTGCATTCTGTTATTCATCATTTTGAACATGATGAGGCTATGGAAACAAATGTATATAAACTCCATTGAGTTTTTAGAAATTAGTTATAAAATACAAGAAAAAAACATACCATTTGTCAACAAATTAAAAAAGAAAAAAAGAAACATTGTTTTCATACTCTTATCAAACCTTAGAAAGCAATTATTTTATTGCCTTAGTTAGGGTTTTACTGCTGTGAACAGACACCATGATCAAATCAACTTTTATAAGGACAACATTTAATTAGGGCTGGCTTACAGATTCAGAGATTAATGGAAGAAGTACTGACAGTATCATCAAGGCAGGAGCATGGCAATGTCCAAGTAGGTATGGTGCAAGAGGAGCTAAGAGTCCTACATTTTCCTTTGAAGGCTGCTAAGAGAAAACTGCCTTCCAAGCAGCTAAGACAAAGGTCTTAAAGCCCGTGCCCAGAGTAACACACTTTCTCCAACAAGGCCATATCCACTCCAATAAGGCTATATCTCCTAATAGTGCCAGTTCCTTGGCCAAGCATATACAGACAATCACATTAATATCCATGGTCCAAATAAAGTTTCCTATGTGTTGATATTCAGTTATCAAGTAAATTAATATACTTTTAATAAAATAAAAATGAAAATTTGATTTCTCCAAGGCATTTTGAGATCGGTAACCTCAATGTGTCAAGAATGTCAAGAGAAATGTAAGGAGTGTAATATATATAACTCTGGTCTAAACAGCAGTTTTATAGCCAGAAGCACATACGAACAAAGCCACTGGAAATGAGCACCAATAGAAATACAACAAATTAAAAACTGATACATCTCGGGTGTCAGAATAATAATGAAGACCAACCATGAGGAAAACAAATATGAGCATGGAAAGCAGAGAAATCTATTCTAAAAATAACCAGATATCTGGATACAAATAGTTATCATGACAGTAATTGACCAGAAGTTTGTATGATTGTGATTTTTGAATCAGATATGTGGTCTTCCACTTTTGACTCAGAAGCCTTATTAAAAAATGATTATCACCAGTTTAAAGATATGGCACCGCTGATAAAGGCAAGGCTCACAACCAAAAATATAAATGATTTTTGCCATTATTTACTTAAATATCATTTAACTAAGATGATAGCAAGTAATAGTTAATACCTTTTGTTCTAACATCATTACCACAAAGAGTTCCAGTTTTTTATTTTTATAAAAGTTAGACAATATTTACAGTGATACTGTTCTACCTTTCTCTTCCCTGCTAGATGGCCACTTGAATGAAAACTCTTCCTAATGGATTCATGAATTTTAACACTTACTTTCCACATTGGTGGAGAGATTACGGAAACATTAGTAGCTTTGTTGGAGAAAGTATGTCATTAGTGGTGGGCTGGAAGGCAATAGCCTCATCTCACATTCAGTTCATACACATTCTCTGGTCTCTCACCGTCTACTGAAATGTTCCCCCAACATCATGGAGTTTGACTCTACAACCTATATAAAATGTAAATTTTGTATATGTTGTCATTGACCATGTTATTTTATCACAGATATGCTCAATATGATTTAATAAAAATGTTGAAGAGGATAAGGCTAAGAAGATGAAAATAAATCATATCTTAGATAATGCCATTTTAGAAACATGATTTTATTACTCACTATTATGAGTGTTCAGGCTATTTCTTTTTTAATTATTATCACAAGTATGAGCATCAACAAATCCCAAGGCAGCTCAAAAAATATCACTTTCTAAAATCCAGATGAACAATATCACATTGTTTTTCCTTTGAACTTATGGATTTCTATAAATTTCTCATGTGTCCTTGACTTCTGCTTCTTGAATACAGCTAGTCCTAGAGGTTCTTTTCATTATTGGCTCTGCTATGATGTCGAGTTGTTTGTTTTTGTCCAAACCTACCTTGAAATTATATATATAAATATATAATGATGTATATTTTCCCTCCTCCACAGGACCCTAGACACCAAGTGCAAAACGAAGAAATCGTATAATTATACCCTTTTATTTCGTATTCATCGTTTTCCTTTCTTGCTTTATATTTTTAAAGTAATATTGGCATTTTCTGATTTGATAATCACTTTCCACGTAGTTTCAAAATCTGATAGCAAAGATAATTTACATAGACCTATATTTGTCTAAAACAATTTTATTTGTCTCCATTTATCTATAGCCCCAGAATTTCACACAGTTAAACTAGTGAAATGAAGCTTCTCGGACAATGGTGTTATTTATTAAGGTGTATTATCCAATTGCACTCCACCTGTCTGGATCAGAGGCTTGTAATAATGCAATGAAAATGATCTGAATGGGTCACAGGTCTAATGTGTTAAGCACATAAACAAAGACTGCCCAGGGAGAGTGCTAATCCATGCTCATTAATTTTTGAATTCACATTCTGCAAGTTCATCCAAAAATTTATGAAGCACGTCAGAGTTTGGCTTCAACAGCAATAGAGACATACTGAAACATATGGCTGGGGGGCAAGACAGAGTCCTTGGCAGTTCTCCTGCAGGAAATCAGGTGAAGTGAAACCCATTAGACCTCCACCATGGTCATGAGAGTTACAGCCCACAGAAGAGGGATGTCTCCAATGTCTCTGAAAGTGTGAAAGGCAAAGGAGTCTTATTTCAATTATTTCACCTAGACAAGCTCTGCCCTAAATAGTGGGTTCTGCTTGTTAGAGTATACTATTATGCATGAATATTTACATCAAGGAAAGTACATTGACCTTACTTTTCATGTTTTCAGCATAATACATAGAGGCATATATGTATATGTATACGTGTGTGTGTGTGTGGTGTGTGTGTATTATATACACATAGTATTCTTTACATTATGCCAAAATGCTTTTCATTTATAGCTATACATTTTATTGTATTGAGTAACTTAGTTACATTGTAAGCAACATCATACATGGATATTTTAAGAATCTTTTGTCTTAAGAAAAGGAGATTAAATATGATCTCTAATTCCTTATTTGACAATTAGTAGCATATATTATTCTGATTATTTTTCAAGTGTTTTTTTCCTCTATTGACAGTCTCTACTTGACACAAAACTCACAAAGAACCAAACAATAGACAGATTCATGCTAATCATAATCATTTTTTTAAATAAGTCCTGTTGTAAAATTTCATCATGTATATCCATTTTCAGCAGTGTAGACTTTTCTTTGAACAAAATGGACAGATTGCTTTAAAATTTAAAATAATTATACAAAGATCTTCCTCATATGACTTTTTTCCCACTAAGTTGGAGAAGTAGCAATATTTAGTACTTTCCATGTTCCCAACAAGCAGGACTTTTCAGTTCTTTTAGCAGGTTTCTACATCAGTAGTAGAATGTATAGGGTTCTGATCATTACCCACAGCTCTCTATGCTGCACTAGCCTGACTTCAAAGTTTAGCTTCTAAATTCTGTTTTCTCGTTGCCAACATGAACTATATTTACTTTCAGTAATTAGTTACAGTCTGACACCTTTCCACTCACACTACAGGGAAACTTCCCTAAATCTTGGGGTGAAGAATCTTTAAATAAATTTCCCTCCAGAATTTTATGCAAACAGCTTACATTACAGCCATGTGTTTCTTCTCTTGGATTATATTCATGGATTTACTGTCAGAGACAGCTGTATGTCCTGTTCACCAACAACTTACGTTAATGATTATCACCTAAATCCCAAGTAAATAAGTCACTGAGCAGATCATGGATTCAATTAAAGTTAAAATAAATATTTTCAAACATGTAGACCACACAGTAGGAAAACCTATCAGAGATGTAGTAACACTTTAGCAAAGAAAACATTCTCCTTCAGAGCTTAATGTCAGAAAGTATGTTGTCATGTAAATACCTTGCATTGCAGAAAAGGCAAATCCCCCAGACTATGCAGCACATAGAGAGGACTATGGCACTCTCATGGCACAATTTTGATGTAATTCATCTGAAGCCCAAATAGAGCTCCATTCTATGTTCCCCAGGCAGATGGAATCACAGTTCTTCCACTCCTGGACTCTCATCATGCCGCACTGAACTGGCTTCCTGTTTTCTCTGAGGTACTCAGGAACACTTCCTCCTCAGGACTCACTCAACACTATTTTTTTTCTGACAGGAATGCTCTGTCACAGAATCCTATTGATCATTCCATTCCTCTTCCTTGTATTTACTCAAATGTCTACCCCACAAGAGAATATACATGAATTCTCTCTTTATAGTTAGGTATCAAGAACATGTATCTAACTTTTGTTACAGTGTATACCTGCTTATATCATACTATTATGGTATATTGTATCATGTAGTGGTGAATAGTTACTCTGCTTTGACTACCAGTGGGTTGCATGCACATTCTCATCACCAGCTGTAAAGCTTTGGATTCATGAATAAAAGACACATGCATGCAAACTAATTTTGATATGCCTTGACTAGCTCAAGGGCTAGGTACTTCCAAATTTCCCTATGGGTAGGACATACTTCCCTCCAGTATTCATGAGTCAACAACTTTTGAAATCTATATTTCATCTCTGTTACCACAGATCTAATTGGGGCAATAGCCCCTAGAGCCATTTTCCCAGAATATTACGTGTTTTGGGCCTTATGTCTGTTCTCCTTGCTCCTCTGTCATGGTGATTTTGTCTTTTTTCTGCTTGGTCCCTTGCCCTTGCAATCTACAAGTCAAGTCTTTTCTCCCTGCCCAGCCATTGGCTGTATGGCAGTTCTTTATTACCAGTCAAAGCCAGCTGGGGGCAGTGACCCTCAGCTTTTAGAAGCACACCATTTGGGAGTCAAATTAAGACAAATATTATTTTATGTATATGAGTACACATCCATCAATGTTTCAATCTTCAGAGACAGCATTGGAGGGCATCAGATCCCATTAGAGACGCTTGTGAGCCACCATGTATTTGCTGGGAATTAAACTCAAGACATCTGGAACAGCAGTCTGTGGACAATTTTCTAGACAGATACTGAGTACCAAAGTTAAATGAGCATCAGATAAACCATCTAAACAGTCCCATAACCTCTAAAGAAATAGAAGCAGTCATTAATGTATCAAAACCAAAAAACATCCAGGACCAGATGGGTTTAGAGCAGAATTCTGTCAGACCTTCAAAGAAGACTAATACTCTTCAAATAATTCCACAAAATAGAAAGAGAAACACTATCCAATTCCTTCTAAGAAACCACAATCATGATTATACCTAAACAAAACAAAGACCCAACAAAGAAAGAGAACTTCAGACCAACTTCGCTTATGAATACCAATGCAAAAATTACTCAATAAAATTCTCACAAACCGAATCCAAAAACACAACAAAATGATCAGCCATCATGATCAAGATGGCTTCATCCCAGAGATGCAGGGATAGTTCAATATATAGAAATCCATCAATGTAATCCACTACATAAACAAACTCAAAGAAAAAAATCACCTGATTATCTCATTTGATACTAAGAAAGAATTTGACAAAAGTCAACACCCCTTCATGATAAAATCCTGGAATGATCAGGAATTCAAGGCCTGTACCTAAAAATAGTAAAAGCAAAATATAGTAAACCAGTAGCCAACATCAAAATAAATGGAGATAAGCTTGAAGGAATTCCACTAAAATCGAGATGAGACAAGGCTGTCTACTGTCTCCCTACATATTGAATGTATTACTAGAAGTCCTAGCCAGAGCAATTAGGCAACAAAATGAGGTGGAAGGGGTACAAATTGGAAAGTAAGAAGTCAAAATATCACTATTTGCAGATGATATGATAGTATACTTAATTGACACCAAAAATTCCAACAGAAAACTCTTAGACTTTTTTAAAAAAAAACTTTAGCAAAGTGGTTGGATATAAAATTAACTCAAGCAAATCAGAAAATTGGGCAGAGTACTACTTGAGGACCTAGGTATACCACTGCTGGGCATATACCCAAAAGATGCTCCAACATACAACAGAACACATGCTCCTCTATGTTTATAGCAGCCTTATTTATAATAGTCAAAACCTGGAAAGATCCCAGATGTCTTTCAACAAAGGAATTGATACAGAAAATGTGTTACATATACACAATGGAGTACTACATAGTGATTAAAACAATGACTTCATGAAATACTTAAGCAAATGAATGGAACTAGAAAATATCATCCTGAGTGAGGTAATTCAGTCACAACAGAACACATATGGTATGTACCCAGGGGTAAGTGTATATTAGCCCAAAAGCTTGGAATATCCAAGACACAATTCTCAGACCTCATGAAGTTCAAGAAGAAGGAAGACCGAAGTTTGGATGTTTCAGTCCTTCTTAGATGGGGGAACAAAATACTCACAGGAGGAAATATGGAGACAAAGTGTGGAGCAGAGACTGAAGAAACAGCCATCCAGAGATTGCACCATCTGGGGATCCTCCCCACATCACCAAATCTAGACAATATTGTGGATTGCAGGAAGTGCTTACTGACAGGATCCTGATATAGCTGTGTCCGGAGAGGCTCTGCCAGAGCCTGACAAATGCAGAGGCAGATGCTCTGAGCCAACCATTGGACTAAGAACGAGTTCCTCAATGGAGGAGTTAGAGAAAGAACTGAAGGAGCTGAAGGAGTTTGAATACTTATAGAAAAAAACAACAATATTAACCAACCAGATCCCCCAGGGCTCCCAGAGACTATACCACCAACCAAAGAGTACACATGGAGTGACTCATGGCTCCACATGCGTATGTAGCAGAGGATGGACTTGTTGGACATCACTGGGAGGAGAGGCCTTTGGTCCTGGGAAGCTTGATACCCCAGCTTTGGGGAATGCCAGAGTAGGGAAGCGGTAGTGGGTGGGTCGGGGGGCACTGTCATAGAAGCAGGGGTAGTGGGGATGATATTGGGAGTTTCTGGAGGGGAAAAATGTGAAAGAGGATAGTGTTTGAAGTGTAAATAAATAAAATATCCAATAAATGAAAAAAATTAAAAGACAAAGACAATACATGTAATTGAGCACTGTTTGCTGAAACAAGTAAAACTTTAAAAATTGTTCTAAAGCCCCTTTCCCCAAAACAGGTAAAGCATTAGAACCAAATCCCAACTCTGAGGATGGCATGAACTCTGTCTTGTATTTCCACTTATACTGAAGTGGTTGGCATGCAAGTAATAGTAAAAATTTACTGGACGGCTGAGTGAATTTAGCTCATGTTGATTTTTATTTTGCTGGAAAAGTACAGTGTCTTTTTCACTTATTTTTCTACAGATTATCATTAATGATCTCATACTAAAATAGTTTCAATTTTTTTATACTGAGACACATATCCATGTATACTTTACATACTAGTTAAGTCTAAATATTAACAATATTTTGTTGCTGGGAGCAATGCCAGCAACAAAAATGTTACACAATTTTTCCTTTCTCATGATACCCTCCATAACAGGCCTAGGGGATTGTAAAGTTTCTCTTTTATCTTCTAATCATTTTTCTATTTTTCAGTTTATTTTCTTTGCTTCTTTGAATATTATTTTAGGAAGAGTGCTGGGTTGAGATGTTCAATTCTCCTGCCTTATCCACCTGCTTTATTTTCCTTATGGCTGAAAGTACAGGTAGGCCTTCATCTTTCTTTTTAACATATTATTTCATTCAGGAATGAATACTATCAAAGTTCTCTGTGGAAATCATCAACAAGTAGTGTTTTTGCATGACATATCATCTCCTTAGATTACTTATTAATAAATAAATTATTTTATTAGCAATATGTCAATGATTAATATTTAAGACTTTTAAAAGAAAGACTATAATTTTCTCTAATATAGTTAAATATATTTTTGGACAATTGTGGATGTTTATACATAATTTCCCTAGAGCTTCGGTAGTTGCTGTTGAGAAATTGACCTGTGCTCTCCGGGCAGTGCATTAATAGAGATCTATGTCTTGCTTCTTTCTTTCTTTCTTTCTTTCTTTCTTTCTTTCTTTCTTTCTTTCTTTCTCTCTCTCTCTCTCTCTCTCTCTCTCTCTCTCTCTCTCTCTCTCTGTGTCTTTCTTTCTTTCTCTCTTTCTCTTTCTTCCTTTTTCTATTATTTTCTTATTTCAATTTTTAAATTAATTTTATTGGATATTTTATTTACATTTCAGATATTATCCCCTTTTTCTGTTACCCCCACCCAGAAATCCCCTATTCCATCCCCCCTCCACCTGTTTCTATGAGGATGTGCCCCCACCCACCCACTCCCACCTCCTTGCTCTCAAATTCTCCCACACTTGGGTATCCAGACTTCACTGGACCAAGGAATTCCTCTCCCACCTATGCCCAACAAGGCCATCCTCCCCTACATATGCAACTTGAGCCCTGGGCCCCTCCCTAAGTGCTACCAGGCTGGTGGATTAGACCCTGGGAGCTCTGGTTGGTTGGTATTGTTGCTCTCCCCATGGGGCCACATACCCCTTCAGCTCCTTCAGTCCTCTCTCTAGCTTCTCCATTGGGAACCCCTTGATCAATTCAATGGTTATCTGTGAGCACCCACATCTGTATATGTCAGGCTATGGCAGAGCCTCTCAGGAGACAGGAATATCAGGCTCCTGTCAGCATGTGCTTCCTGGAATCCACATCAAAGTCTGCCTTTGGTAACTGCACATGGTATGGATATTCAGGTGAAACAGTCTCTGAATGGCCCCTCCTTCAGTCTCTGTCCCACAATTTGTCTCCACATTTGTTCCCATGAGTATTTTGTTACCTCTTCTAAGGACCAAAGCACCCATACTTTGGTTTTCCTTCTTCATGAAAACCACATGAGCTTCATGTGGTCTGTGAGTTGTACCTTGGGTATTGTGATCTTTTGGGCTAATATCCACTTATCAGCGAGTGCATACCATGTGTGTTTTTTTGTGATTGGGTTACCTTACTCAAGATGATATATTTTAGTTCCATCTATTTGCCTAAGAATTTTATGATTTCATTGCTTTTAATAGCTGAGTAATATTCCTTTATGTAAGTATATCAGATTTTATGTATTCATTCCTTTGTTGAAAAACATCTGGACTTTTTTCCACTTCTGGCTATTATAAAAAAGGTTTCTATGATGATAGTGGAGCACGTGTCCTTGTTATATGTTGGAGCATCTTCTGGGTATATGCCCAGGAGAGATATAGCTGGATCCTCAGGTAATGCTATGTCCAATTTTCTGTGGAACTGTTAGACTGATTTCCAGGATGATTGTATCAGCTTGCAATCTCACCAACAATGGAGGAGTATTCCTCTTTCTCCACATCCTCACCAGCATCTGCTATCACCTGAGTTTATGTTCTTAGCCATTTTGACTGGTGTGAGGTGGAATCTCTGGGTTGTTTTGATTTGCATTTCCCTGATGACTAAGGATGTTGAACATTTCCTTAGGTGCTTTTGCTCATTTGAGTTTCCTCAGCTGAGAATTCTTTCTTTTTCCTTTCCTTTTCTTTTTTTTTCAAGACAAGGTTTATTGGTATAGCCCTCGCTGTCCTGAAACTTACTTTATGTGACTGGCCCCAAACTCATAAATCTTCCTTCCTCTGCCTCCCAAGTGCTGGGATTAATGGTGTGTACCATGACTGCCTGGCAAGAATTCTTTCTTATACAATAGTTTATTTCAATTGTTTTCTATTTTCTTAATGTTTGTTTCATTTTGTTTAGAAACAATGTCTCTCTGTGTATCCAATGACTTTCAAATTATTTTCTTCTTGTCTCCACATCCAAGTTCAGAATTTAAAAGTGAATTCATGTTTTGTTTTTCTTCTCCTTAGATTCCTTATCTTGTACCTTGGAGCTAATTTGTCTTCTATGTCAATAAACCCTGTAAATAGTTTCTCACATGTCATTCTCTGCTACTGTGTGACACAAGAATTCTTTCCAGTTAGCAAACTCCCTTTTTTTTTTTAAATTTCAGCTCTGTATACTGTGTTCCATCTTTTCTTTCTCTTGAAACACATCTAAATGATCAGGTTTTTAGAAGATTATTATTGTTATCTTATTATTTAAACATACTTAAGTATACTGCTTCTTGTTTTGCCTCAAAAACTTAACCTGTCTTCACATATGTCTGCATGTAGGTGTGTGCAATATGAGCTCACTTGACTTCCAGAAAGTAAGAATTGGATCTCCATGAACTAGACTTGAAGCTGGTTGTGAGCTAGATGTCCTGAGTATGTGCCTGGACATAAAGTCAGATTTTCTGCAATAGCTCTATGTGTTCTTAAACAGAGCTACCCTTCTTCTTTAAAAATTTTAAAACCTGCTGGGCAGTGGTGGCACACGCCTTTAATCCCAGCACTTGGGAGGCAGAAGCAGGCGGATTTCTGAGTTCAAGGGCAGCCTGGTCTACCGAGTGAGCTCCAGGACAGTCAGGGCTACACAGAGAAACCCTGTCTTGAAGAAAAAAAAAAAAAGGAAAAAAAATTTAAAACCTCAATTTGTCTAAAAATATGTCTTTATGGTACATCACATAACTGACATATAGAAGCTTTAAGTCCAAGTGCTAAATAGAAAAACAAAACCTTAAATTTAAATTTAATTTTTCTTGTGAATAATGATAAAAAAATTATGTATGGAAGTAATGGTTTCTAGAAGCTAAGGCTTAAATTTTAAACAGTTAATTTCCAGAAATGTGCAAGAAATTACTATGATTTGTCTACAAACCAAATTTATAAACAACAGACTTTGTGTAGTTCATTCTCAGTACAAATAAATAATAATAAACGATGCTGGTATGGTGCTAACTGGAAATTTGGATTCTTTTATTTCATTATTACTCTTGTAAATAATGATGAGGACAGGAGAGAAGTTGTTGGAGAGGAATTATGATCAGCATATGTAAGTCAATAAATAGAAATTTTAGTTAAAACAGAGTACCACTAGAGTAAGAAAAGATTGTACTCTTTTGAAGTAAAAATTGTGTGGGTCCCTGGTTCCGGAGGGTGATGATCTCCCAACTGAGGACAGAGTGAGAGCAGGGAGGGTCTGCTACCATCTCTGCTGCTGCCTCTGCCCACATGTCCACTGTCCGTTGGTCTCCGGCCCGGCCTGGTATGAGGGGTCTGGGCCAAAGGGTACAGAGTGCAAGCAAGGAGGAGAGATTACCTGCCCCCACTGCTGCCTCTGCCCAAGTCTCCGCTGTCACTGTTCGGTCACTTCCAGGTGCTGCACCTGTGTCTCAGCGCTGAGCCGGACTGGGCAAGGCTGATAGGAAGCCAGCTAGCTGGCAAGGAAACAGCTTGATGCCTCAGGAAGGTTGCAGGAAAGCAGATCTCTCCCCAAGTGTTACAGTTCTAGTGTTACAGCTTTTGGGACAGAAACTCTCAGACACCAGGATGATTCTCGAACACCCCTTTACTTCTCCAGAATAGAACCCTTATATACAGTTTCAGGGTGGGTTAGGGTCTGGCAGCAGATATTGCCTATTGGCTTGGTTTGAGAGCTTGGAGATACCTCATCTACATGTACGACAGCCTGAGGCACTGTTCCTCTTGAGTGATGGTCAAAGACCTCTCTTTGGGAGGGGCTGTGGAAGGCCAAAGCTGAATGAAAAGAACGAGGGCCTGAGGGCAAAAGCTGAACACTTGCCTCCAGATAATAGTCCAGGATTCAAGACCTGCTCAACCAGGTACCCAGTTGCTTCTCTCAGCCCAGCACCCCACAAAATTGTACATGTATATGAATGTTTATGTTTCAAATTTCTGTATATTCATACTCTTTATCTCACATAACTATATGTGGCAATGCAAGCCTCTGGGTGCATACAGATCTCAAAAGAAATTGATTCCTCTTTCATCACTCTTTGGTTCTCTTTAGACAGGGTCTTGTACTATTTTTGGAATGAGAGAGGAAGTTTGCAAATTCCAATGATCATATATTTTTGTACCCACCTCCCTGTTGAAGTTTAATCTGTTGCTATGTATTGTAATGCTAAATACTGGTGCTGGTTGCATCAGGGGCTAGGAGAGTCTCACATACAGGAAGTGACTTTATGTAACCTTTCTCCTTAATTTAAAACTATTGGTTGAATAAAGATTTCTACTCCCTACCTTCCAATTCTACCATTAAAAGAATTTTCCTATATCGTATATTTCCCATAGTGAATGCTGTCTATATATAAATTTTATATAATATATGAAAATTTTTTCTTAAAACAAATAAGAGTTGTTTGCCTCAGTCATCATCTCATGCCATGTATATTTTGCATTCATCTTTAAAACTCTTGTAATGCAAAATGCAAAAAGAGATAATATCATGTAGCACCATATATAAAATTTATATATAAATGGTTGTATAGTATATTTATATTGTTTTATGAGTGTATATCACAGGGTCAACTGCCGAGTTTTATGCCAATTTTGCACAGCTAGAGTCGTTTTGAGAATAAGAAAACTCAATTGATGAAAAATTGACTTTTGACAACTTAACTAGTTCTTGATGTGGGGAATGCCAAGCCTAATTTTGGGTGGTGCCACTTCTGGACTAGTGCCCCTGTGTGGTATAAAAGAGCAAACTAAACAGTCCATGAGAACAAATCAGTGAGCAGCATTTCTCTTACCTTTGCACTCTATGTTCAAGCAAGTGATGATTTGGTCATCAGTTTTTATCTGGAAAACTTTTCAATTTTAAGATATCTAAATTAATAAGCATGAGGGTTCTTGTGTTTATGCTACAGAGAAGCCTAACATCTCATGTCTTTTGTTAAACTGAGAAGTCCTGGATCCTTACTGATTCACAGATTTTTCTCCATTTATTCTGAGAATACTTTGCACTATGTGTCTGAAGTTATATTTTTCCTAAACCTTCAAACAATTTCTTATAACCTTTGCAACTCTCTTTCTTATTGGCCTCTTTTTTCACTGTCTTTGCATGCTTGTATGTACATACCTATATAGTCTTAAATAAAATCTGCTATGTCTGTATAATGAATGCTAATTGTATATTTTTAGGATTGACTACTCCATCACAAACATTAGTCTTATATACATACTTAACATTCCTTAGTTGTGGGGAGAGATTACTCTGGTTAAGAGGAAAGTGGTAACTGTAGGCTGTCTTTCAAGATCCATGACTTTAGGAGTCATAGGAATTTGGTGAGATTCCTAGTAACAGAAGTTACTTTCCTCTTTTTTTTAGAAAGTATGACTTCTAAGTATTAAACTTTTGTTTAATAATGAAGTATATAGTCTATTTTTTTCACTCTTAGAGTTATCATGGCATGCTGGTCCTTGTTTTACTATGATTCAGAACCACCTACATTTGGCGAAAAATGCCCAGAGAGAACTATGTCTTTTAAGATTAATAATTAATTAAGAAAATACTCCAAATATTTGTGCACATGCCAGTCTCATAGGAGCATATTGTCAATTAAGGTTCCCTCCTACTTTGTGTTAAGTTTAATAAAAAATATAACCAGCACACAAAAGTATAGTTTACGACAGAAAAATAAATAAAGTTATACTTTCTAGACCTGAGTGTGGACTGTGGTGGTGATTAATACAGGGAAAATCTAAGGACAGAAATTGAATTTAAGTTGGGATGTTGAAATTGGGTACTGTAGATATGGTATAGGTGCTCATGTAACAATGTCATAATTGATGCAACAGTAATTTAAAGAAAAATATTAGTAATAAAGTGTGGGGAATGATTAGCTCAGTGTGTGGTCATGCAGACATGGGTTCTTGTTGGGTGCTTGTGGGTCCCATGAGTCTGTCTGCCACAGCAAAGGGGGCTGGAAATGTAGCTCAGAGTGGCAGAAGTAGAAGTGCGGGATCTTTGACTGAGTTGGTTCTGTTCTGTGGGTGGGCACTACAGGGCCACTGCTGGGCCAGGAGAGTGGGGCAGGGCTCTTGAGTGGAGGATCCCTTGGCCAGGAGGTGGCTGGGAACTGACTGGTCTCAAGCTCATGGACCTCCCCCCACCCCCAGGTGCCGCTGGAAGCCAAGGAAGAGTTGAGAATGTGGGAGCATGAGCAGAGGGAGAGAGAGGGAAGAGAAGAAAGAGTCCCTGGAAATGCCCGGCAGAAGACATTCAGTTATTTGCTAGGCAGACTCAGGCACCCCGGTTAGCTTGCTTGAAGAGGCGTGCCTCCACTGCAGAACTACAATGGCTCATTAAAGGCCTTCTCCAAGGTTTCTCATGGCGGGGCCCCAGTGACAAGAGGAAGTCTACTATTCCAAAATGGCTTTATTTTAATAGTGGATTGTAGTTGGATCTGAATGCACCCCCATTTAGGTCAGAGCAGACCTGACTTACAAGGGAGGGAGGTGGGAGGAGTGTCTAAGGGTCTGAAAAGAGGATACATAATTGGCTACACACTCTGGCCTTTAGATAACTCACTAATATTGAAATCTCTTGAGGCTGAGGCCTGTAGTCACGCTCTCTACCTGTGTTCTTTGGGAGGGGCTGCACTGCTCTATGTGACTGAATGGCATAGATCAAATGAAGGTCTTTGCCACTGTCAGGAGCCTGGATTCTGGGAGTACAGCAGAATAGATGCCATCCCTCACAGGCAATGGACACCTGTTGGGTCTCTGGGCTATTTCCAGCCAGAGCTTCTACCAAAACCCAAACCCATCCTATCACAATCCCATAATAAAGCATTGGAAAGTATCAGCATTATAAACATACGATGAGAATTTCTGGAATTGATGATTCCTTAGAATAGATGATTAACTTAGCAATTTGTCTAAGACAAAGTTCTGAGATAGCATAGCAATTAAAGATAAATGTAAAAATCAACTTTTCCCTGAGATCAACTCTCAAGCTAGCTGAGAGACAATATTCAGATTGAAGGAAAGAAACAAGTAATAAGGAAGACTCATTGATTTCTTAAATATCTGAGGCTGATATACGCGATTGGTGAGATCCTAATTGATGCATGTGCATGAAGAAAAGTCAAAGTGCTGCTGCCCTCGTAGCAGGAAAATTGATGACTAATCTCCTCAAACATTATCTTTTATATTCAACTAAAGAAAAGGCCACTGGAAAATTCTGAAGTGAAAAAAATAAAATTGGTGTAGCTAGTATAATCTCTACATAGCTACTGTGAACTTAGAATTAAATTACCAATCACTTCCAAACTTGGAGATATTGACAGGAAAAAAACATGCAAACGTTTTTAGGCAGAGGTTATAGATAAATGTAAAGAAATATATGGATCTTCTGGTATCTGAAGAAAAGCAAAGTAGATACTTCTTTTTATCTGTGAGATATAGGTTTGGTTTTACTTTAAGTAGCATGGTATTTAAGAGGAAAAGGTATTTCAGGTAGTTTTATCTTACACAGGATATCTTGATGCATATTTAAGCAGTGATGATATTTTGTTTCTGAGAATGTGGGTGAAGTCCCTTGCATTTGTTGGTGATATAGACGAAAATTATACCTTCCTTGTATATGTAAATACATCAGTGTCACAGTTGCAGCTGAGCATATTGCCTAACTAGTAAGGCAAAATGCTTTCATACACAATGTTGATATGGACAAAAGCATATCTGAACACTGTCAGCATGAAGCAAAGTCTGAAAAAAACATTTTATCAAAATATAAATTTTACGAGGATCAAAAGCATTAAATATTCTGCTGGTGATGTCCCTAGAACTTGAGTGGAAGAGATCCCCTTATATAGCTCATTGTATCTCATAGAGAATCTGAGCACACAATTTCACCAGAGAAAACAGGCCATCCCTCAGGAAGGTCTGACAATACCATCTGAGTCTGCAGAAAACATCTTGATTATGTTAAACCCAAACAGATAAGATTTAACAGCCAAATCACATCAAGTGATCTGACTTTTGACATGTATCCTTTACTTCTCTTGCCTATCTCTGGTCATTAACCTGCCAATAAAACACGAGCCCTGTGTCTTCCATCTTCCTGACAACTCTGCATTGACTCCAGCTTTCTGGACTGCAGAACCTTAACATCAACACAGAGGATTATGTCTAACCTTGCTCTAGTATCTTGTAGCCAGAATAATTTTTCATATACTACTAAGAGATACAAAATGTATTTGTATTCATTTAGAAAATGTTGAGACTTTAAAACCATGAATATTGTTTCGATCCTCAAACTTGAAATAGATATCTACAATTCAAGGAATTGTGGAGGCTTTAGTGATACATTCACATATAACTTCATTTGGAGTATCCTAGAGACTACGTGTTCTGCCTTTTTGCCATGTGGACAACACAAGCTAAAAGGGACTGAACACAAGGTCCCCAATGGAGAAGTCAGAGAAATTACTGAAGGAACTGAAGAGGTTTGCAACCCCATAGAAAGAATAACAATATCAACAAACCAGACAACCCCCCCAGAGCTCCCAGGGACTCACCCACCAACCAAAAGGTACACATAGATTGACCCATGGCTCCAGCCTTGTATGTATCAGAGGATGGCCTTGTTGGATATTAATGGGAGGAGGGGCCCTTGGTCCTGTGAAGGCTCGATTCCCCAAGTGTAGGGGACTACCAGGGCAGGGAGGTGAGAGTGGGTGGGGGAACACCCTCATGGAAGCTGGGGAAGGGAGGACAGGATAAGTGGTTTCTGGGTGTGGGGTTGGGGGTGGAAGTGGGGAAACCTGGGAAGGGGATGCATCTGAAATGTAAATAAAGAAAGTATCCAATGAAAAAAGTTTAAAAAGAAAAAAAATAAAAAATTAAGTAACTTTGCATTTTGTCCCTTATAGTACCTGATAAAGGGATTCTATGTTCAGTGTTCTATGGAAAAGAACACTGATAATAACAGTCAGTGAGTAACTTCTTAAAACAGAAGCAGCCACCACTCTGTCTTACACATTTAAACTACACACACATTTAGATATTTTTAAATGTACTGTACTTGCTATTTATTTCAAATAATTTAAGTAATATCTTTTAACTAAAGATAATTTGACAGAGGACATGACACAGTCACATATACTATGAAAATATCTTGCATCAAGGAAATGTACACATTTCACTATAAACTGTTTTAATTGTAACATAGCTGATGCCATATAGCAAAATTTTCTGGAATGTGTGAGCCCATAATCAATGCTGCAGCTCTTTTCTCACAATGTTTCATTCTTAGTAACTTGAAAACTGGGGTTTTCTAGCCATTTTGTGTTCTCATTACAAATATGCATATGGACTTACTTTGGACAAAGCATTTTCTTCAATCATGAAAATCACTGGCTATCATAACATGACACCACACTGATTCCTTCTGAATTCCATATAGCCTAATGAAAAATCAAGTGATATATTATAACAGAACAGGAATTGCAGTTAAATATACCATAAATTGTCACCAACATAGAGAATGTCCATATATCATATAAATTTAAAGGAAAAAATAAAAATAATGTACATGTAAAGATATTGATTTTAAATATATTTGTTTTAAATACATTATTTTAAATAAAATTGTACATACACTGATTTTTTTTTGCCTCAAACTTGTGATTGATGCAATATGCCCATGTAGCTTTTATACATGATTCAGCTTTGTGCTAATTATTTTAAGTGCAGCAAGGTGGAAGAGGAGGTATGAAGAATTTCATTTCTCAGAGATGGGATTTATAGCTCTGAGTCCTGAAACTTTCAGAGTAGCTCCTTAGGAGGACATAACAAATGGGATACTAACACTGATATTTTGCTTTGATGTGCACAAAATTATGAATCTGCTTATCTTAAAGTTCATATGTTGAGTATATTCAAGTTAAAAAGGATGGGACATACACTCATGTGTGCGTGCACACACACACACACACATACACACATACACAAATAAACTCCCACACAAACCAGTATAGAAAGTGCCTGTTTTTTAATGATCTATTTATTCTTATTCTTGACAATTTTTGTTCCTTCTAGTTGCACCACTTTGTGATCAGAGATGCCAGAAAACCTCTATTTTCTTCAGCACTCTGTTTACATAGCAGGTGTTTCAGTAACTCCACTGGATTTTATTCACTACAGGCATTTCCTTGGACACTAGTTTGACCATCTGTACATGATGCTCTAATTATCTTATTTTACTTTCATGACATTCGAAGCTGCTTAAGGGCTTATAGCTGAAATTTGGAAAGCACCTACATTAAACTTCAGCCAATTGGAAGCACTAACAAAGATAGCAATTGAACAACTGAAATATGTTTCAAACCATGTGAAGAGGAAATTATCTTGGGATGGTTGGACTTACTTTATACTTAGAGACAAACTTTCTGTGAATAACAGATGCCCCACATAGGTTGAGTTGATTAGATTTAAAAATCTAAGACATTTGAACAGACAGAGAGGTTACTCACATTATATACACAACTGATGTTTTGGTTCTAAACACAGTAAGATCAGAGACAAGGTCTATGAGATCATTAAGATATTATCTCTCAGTGATAGCTAGTGTCATTTTCTCTGGAAGAAAAGGAGTTGCTAGATTTAGAAATTTTACAAACATTTTAATAATGAATGGTAGAGCAGATGAATATTCATTGAAATATATTGTATTTATTTAATGTTTTTAACCTATATATACTGTTAAAAGGTATCTTTTAGCTGGGTTAAAACACTGCATGTCTGTAAGTTTGCTTGAAATTTCAGCTGAAAATATGGTCATTGGGTGATAGGGAATTTAAAGTCTGCCATAAGAACCATCCATGATCAAAGATAAAATAGAAAATGATGTATATCAGTTAGTACACTTCTCTTCTATGTTAATCTAAATGTTATGCATTCACACACACACACACACACACAGAACATACATACGAACAGCACATATGCATACAAGTTGTGTGTGTGTATGCAAGCAAGCACACATGTATGCATACATGCATACCTGCCTCTGTGTGTGGAGTTTATTTTTCCCTTTCTTTGGGTTAAAAGGTTTCTTCCAGTATCCTCTGTGTGCTAGAGGTCACAAAACTCCCTTTGGTTTATTTTTATAGTGATGGCATTTTACTTCTTTTTCACTTACGAAATACCTTTGTTGGGTATAGTATTCTGGGTTTGCAATTATAATTTTTAACAAGTTATGATACACTTTTCTATGACCTACTAGCTTTGAATTTTTCCACCATATAGGCTATTACTGTAATGAATCTTTTCTGTTACTATATGTTCTCTGTAAACTTTTTTTTTTTACTCTAATTGGCATCCTTTCTTAAGATTAGAGAATTTTAAAATGACTTCATTGAAAGTATTTTCTATGCCATTGACCTGAAATGCTTCTTTTTCTACTATGCCTATACATAAATGTGGTCTTTTCATAATATTTGAAATATTCTGCACATTTTGTTTCTTTCATTAAATTTATTTTCTTTTAGTGTTTGATCCAATTTCTTACCTTGTCTTTAAGACATGATATTCTGTCTTCTGAATAATTAGTTCTGTTGGTGAGATTTTCCACTAAGAGTTTTATTTCATTTCTAGCTTCCTTTTAGTTTTATTATTCCATATTTATACTTCTGTATTGAATTCTATTTTTATATCTTGAATCGTCTTTCTCATTTTATCCAGTTGTGTTTATTTTCAGGCATATTAATTAATTCATTGCTTTGGTCTCTTGGTTCATTCAGGTGTTTACTTATATTTTCTGAAAATTCTTTGAACATATTTATAATCATTCTTTCAAATCCTACATGCTAAATTTCATTTAAATCATTTCATTTGGTGAATATTTCTACGGAATTGGTTCTCTTTGGAGGAAACATATCGTCTTGGGCTTTCTATTTTTTCTGATTTTTTTCCCATGAAAACTGAGAATCTGAATTCAGATTAGTGGTTTTGATTTTTCCTGTTGCATTTTTTTTTTAAGTTCATGAGGTCAGAATCTTAACCTAGTCAGAAGAATAGGTTTTCTAGGAGAGAATAAACAGAGCAGCATGGCAGAGATGATCTCCATTAAGGAATAGTCTTACTAAGTGTGCACTAGGCTGGGCTGCTTGTGATAAACCAAAGAAATATTCTGAAACAGGGGAAGAGGACAGAGTTGTCCCAAAGCGCAAGGCCTTTATACCCTATTCCATGCCAGGTTGGACTGCAGATGAGTCGTCCTGGCATGGGTGAGTTGGGGATTTTCAGGGTGCATGTTCTGCATTTCTCAAGTAAATACACATCCAGGTAGTATGTGATATTTGGCTATAGGGAATTTCTAGTGATGTAGATGGATCAAAGAGATGAATCCACAATAGGTTGGGCCACATGTGGCTGTTGATTGAGAGGAAAATATTTAGCAGAGTTAAATAATGATGATGAGCTGGAAGGGATTTTAAACAGCAAAGCAGCTGCAGGTAGTCTGTATAGGGGTGTTACATGTCGACATCTGTGCCAGATTATACTGAGCTCAACATGAGCAGTCTCTTAGTGGCAGTGAGTGGTGTTTGGACTACAGTGTTGCTGGAGCTGCAGTTTGGGTTGGCAGTGCTGGACCCATGTATTACCACATTGAAAACTTGCTCTTGACTATTACATTATGAACATATTTTGCATTTTCCACATTTAAAAATAATTTTAATATTAAAATTATACTCCAGTAGTTAAGACCATGGACTTCTCTTCAACAGGAACTGTGTTCAATGCCCAGTATCTACATGGTGGCTCACAATTTCCTGTAAATCCATATCCAGAGAATCTGATACTATTTCTGTTTTCTGATGTCATGAAACAATACATGATGCACAAACAGAAATGCTGGCAAAACACACATACACAAAAAATTCTATATTTAAAATAATAATGCATTGTTTTAATGGTTTGTATAACATTAAACATATTGTATTTAAGATTTAGAGGTAATAATACATATTGCTTGATATAATGATTAGTATGGATGGTCTTTGTGCAACTCAACAAGGAGATGTGAAATCCCATCTCTAGAGATCACAGTAAGCAAATTTAAACAAAATATGAGCATAGTCATGCTGAATTTATTCATGTTCAGAAGCTTCTATAAACATCAGTGTCCCATCTAAAGAAATACATTGATATTTTTGGTCTTATATTCTAAGAAACTTTAAAAAATAATTTTTAATTTTATATCTTATAGAAATATATGTTAAAAAACCCATTTCTATTTTTCTTCACCTAATATTTGTAAAAATACATGTTGTAAACTGTTCTGAATGATAATTGTTATATGTGCATATGGAATTCATGAATATTATATATTACATAAATACTATAATTAAACACTACATATAATATTTTAGATAGTAAACATGAGACAGGTGTTTCTATGTTCTTGATAAGCATAAAATATATATAAATAATATTTAGAATTTTTCATTCAATTTGTTTGTGAAAAGGAAATGTAGTCAGCAACATAACTGTTCTGTCAAGTGATCTTGTTCAAAGACTTTCTTTGTGATCCAGCTGGAATGCAGACATGCCCTGAATTCAGTATGATCTGACTAGAATACAGACAAGCCCTTAGTATATACCTTTAATCCTAAACAATGAAATCTAATTGAGGGAAAAAATGATGAATCAGGGAAAGCTTTGACAGAATAAGTCAGAGCCAGGACATACCCAACTCTCAGAAGAAACTAAGAGAAGCAGGGGGGATGGAGGTTGAGTCAGTTTGCAGTCAGTGCAATGAATGCAGTGCAATGGAGTAGAGTTCTTTCCTAAGTTTGTGCAGCTCAGTGCAGAAGAACAGCTGCAGTTATACCTACTGGGTCACTTTTACAGATACAACTTGCCAGTGAACACAAATAAGTAAAGAATGAAACGGAGGCAGAAGATTAAAACAGATTTCAGAGTGAGTTTGAGGGTAGCCAAGTGCAATTCAGTTGGAACTTGAGAGAAGCCATATTGATTCAGTCAGCTTTAACTAAAAAAACTAAGTTGAACCATCCAGCTAAAGATCAGAAAGAAGTATAAATGGTGAGCTTATTTAGCAATAAGCCTCTGTGACAACAATTATTTCAGGTGAATAGAAATTACTTTTAAATACAATGTGCATGTATATGTACTTGTGTATGTGTAACTTTGGTATGGATCATCATAGTCACATTTTGTTTTATGTAAAATTTCTCATTAGGATCTTGGGCTCATTAATTTGTACAGGAAAAACATATGAGCCAAGAAGCTTGAGGAAACTTGCTGACAGATCTTACTGAGATAGATATGTCTGCTCTTCTTTCCAAGACTAAACACAGCCAAACAATTTATAAAATCTTAATATCAGGTGGGCATTGTTTTGCAATTCATTTTTAATATCGTGCATGTAAACTATGTGTGTCTATGTGCATGTGTACCTGAAGAAGGCCTCAGATTTCTCTGGAGCTGTAACTATAGGCACTTATTTGCCACTTAATGAGGGTGCTATAAACTAACCACAGGTCCTCTTCAATAGCAGTAAATGCTTTTAACTCCTGAGTGATAGCCCTTAGCTCTGTCAGGTGAATTTTATTAACAATTAGCAGTGCAGTAAAGGGAAAAATAAGGATCATTAAATCCAATATGAGTAATATTACAAGGAGAAATGTGTGTGGGCTAAGTTCTGATATGAAGTTCAGGATAAAAGGACATACATGGATGTTTTAATTAAATCAGTTTGCACATATGATCTGCTGAGAAAAGCCTCTGCAAAGGGCAGCATCTCCAAAACTGAGAGTAAACAATTTGCTCCCCTTCCCTCTAAATTTTCTTAATAAACACAACCCATTGTGGTTTAATATTATACACTTTATTTTAAGGAAAAAAATTGTGGGATTTAAAAATAGAAAATAAATGAAAAGCTGTATCTATTCTATTTTGTTTCTATCTGTAACATTTACAATTCATTATCAATATTCCAAAATGCCTGAGTGTTCCTGTTGATTTCCCCACAGAACTAAGTGATCTCAGTTTTGATTGCATTAGTTACAGATATGTCACACCAGATAGTTACTCCCATGACAACTACTGGACTCAACTTTCTACAGAATAACACCGAATTATTAAATGCATTGGCTATTAATTTTTCTTCCTGGAAAACAAAACTTCCCCTTATACAAATGGGAATATTGTGGGTTGGCCTGAGATATCATTTGCTAAACCGTAACTGATAAATGTACCTTCATGCATTTATTATACAGTAAGCATTACTAAGAATTACCATGTACTGAACAAAAAAATTTAAAAATGTCATACCTTACATAAAGCAAGTTACATGTATAGTCATAACCTGGGAGCAGAATAGCAATAAAACCCACTTATTTTCTTCCTAGGAAAAGGAAGGTATGTTACAGGAAGCAAAGTAAGGAGAAATTAATTTTAGAAAAAAACAAAGAACTCATTAATACTTCTTTAGACATTACTAATTCTCAAGACCTATACAATATTGGACTAAGAAAAAAAAATCTAGTCTTTTGTAAAACTCTCGTTCCTTCCCTCTTCTCTCCCCATCACTTTCTCTCTTTTTCTCTGTGTGTCTCTGTGTCTCTGTCTCTGTCTCTCTCTGTCTCTCTGTCTCTGTCTGTCTGTCTGTCTGTCTCTCTCTCTCTCTCTGTGTGTGTGTGTGTGTGTGTGTGTGTGTGTGTGTTTGCACAATGTGGATTATGCACATGGATTGGCACATGTGTTGACTTCAGAGCTAAAAGTCATGTAGTGGTTTATACCTCCTTATTTAAGGTAGTGTCTTTTGCTTTTCTTTGTTTGCTAATTTGTTTTTTGTTTGTGTGGTTGATATTGCTTTTGGGCGAAGGACTGCACAAAGTAGACTAGTTTTAAGAAAATTTCTTGTCCCCCATTATAGTGTTCTTTTAGGAGATCAGGGATTATAGACCAGTGTTTCATTATCCAGTTTTAACTGGGTTCTGGTGATTTTAATTTAAGTCCTTATATTTGCATATTAAGCATGGCACATACTGAGTCATCTCTCTTCAGCTAGAAAGGTCTTTTTAATCAAAAGAAAAGTTCTATCTCCCTTCCAGTTTTCACCTCAACCTGTATGTATGGCAGATAGGCCTGCCACTCCTCAACCCCATAGTTATGCCTGTTTCTCAGGAGGATTGCTCTAACCAGAAATATAGATGAGACTCCTGCCCCAATACTCATGTCAACTTGGACCTTATAGAACCCATCATACATGGAATGTTTCTATACCTACTGGAGTCCTATTGGCCTTCTGGTATACAGGTCCACATATGTGCTTGTCAGATTAACATGCCCAATCCCACACCACACAGCCCTGCCTATCTCTCAGGAGGACTGCTTTAACCAGGGGCACAGCACTGCTTGCCTACAAGGAGGCATACTCTAACCAAAAACACACAGCTACACCTGTCTTCAGGGATGCCTGCTCCAATCTAAATTACACAGGCAAGTTAAAACCAGAGACAACCGGATGACAGAAGAATAGCACATGAACATAATCAACAGAAGCCAATGCAATTTGGCATGATCACAAAATAGCTCTCCTACTACAGTAAGTCCTAGATAGACTAATACATGTGGAAAGCAAGATTCTGACCTTAAATTTCATCTCATGAAGAGGATAGAGGCCTTTGAAGAGGATATTAAAAGTTTCCTTAATGAAATACAGGAAAACACAATCAAACAGATAGAAACACATTAAGAGGAAACAAATCCCTTTAAGAAATACAGAAGAAAAAAACCAAACAGGTGTAGGAAATAAACAAAATTGTCCAAGACCTAAAAATGTACATATAAGAACACACACACACACACACACACACACACACACACACACACAAATGGAGGCAATCTTGGATACAAAAAACCTAGGAAAAAGAACAAGAACTACATATGCAAGTATCATCAACAGATTATAAAAGATGGAAGACAGAAATTTGGGCATGAAAATTACCTTAGAAGATACTGATACATTCATCAAAGCAAATGTCAAGTAAAAATAGTTCCTAAAGCAAAACATCTAGGAAATTTGGGACACAGTGAAAAGACTGAAATTAAAAATAATAGAAATAGAAGATAGTGATAGTTCCCAGTTCAAAGGGCCAGAAAACATCCTCAACAACATCATAGAAGAAAACGAATGCAAAGAAAGAGATAGCCATAAAAGTACAAATAGCATACAGAATACCAAATATAATGGCTCAGAGAAGAAAATTCTCAAATTTTGTATAATGATACATACAAAATTTAGTATCAATTTAACAAATATAAATTCTACCATATATATATTCCATGATTGTTATTTTCTGTAATTTTTATTCTTTACACTTAGATATAAGCACTTTATTTTTACATACAAATATAGGAACATGGGTATAAAATGCTTTCATCTAAGAGTAAAGAATAAAAATTAGAGGAAGTAACAATCATGGATCATTAATATCTCTGAACATCAATGGACTCAATTCACCAGTAAAAACACAGTCTACCAGAATCTATGCAAAACATAACCCATCATTCTATTATATATAAGAATCATATCTCAGCAATAATTACATTCATTATCCTGTTTTAAAGGGATCATAAAAATGGTTCCAAGCAAACAGACCTAAGAAACATGCTGGAGTGGCCATTTTCATATCTAATAAAGTAGACTTTTAACTGAACAAAATTAAAAGAGATAGAGAAGGACACTTCATACCCATCAAAGAAAAAAATCTACCAGGAGAATATCTCAGTTCTGAACATCCATGCCCCAAATATCAGGACACCCAGGTTAATAGTGGGAGATGTTAACACAACACTCTTACCAATGAATCTCACCTTGACTCTCACAGGTCATTGAGACTGAAACTAAACATAGAAATAAGGAAATGTTTAGATGTTATGATTCAAAAGTATTTAACAAATATCTATAGAATAGTTTCTCCAATCACATAAGAATATACATTCTTTTCAGCAACTCATAGGACCTTCTCTGAAACTGACCATATAGTTGGTCACAAAAGGAGCTTCAACAGATACAAAAATATGAAAATAATCCCATGCATTTTATCAGATGATCATGGATTAAAACTGTACTTAAACAATAACAGAAAAAAACAGAAAGCCTATGTGTTCATAGAAACAGAATAACTCTACTCAATGATCAATGAATCAATGAAGAAGTTAAGAAAGAAACTTAAGACTTTCTGAAATCCAATGAAAATGAGGATACAATGTGGCCAAACTTTTGGAACACTATGAAAGCAGTGCTAAGATGAAAGCTCAGAGTACTAAGCACCTGCAAGAAGAAATTGGGGAGTTCTCATAATAATGTTTTAAAACTGCATCTGTCTAACTCCTCCATTGGTGCGTCCATGATCAGTTCAATAGTTAGCTGCTAGCAACCATCTCTGTATATATCAGGCTATGGCAGAGCCTCTCAGGAGATAGGTATATTAGGCTAATGTCAGCATCCACTTCCTGACAGCCACCACAGTGTTTGAATTTGGTGAATGCACCTGGGATAGATCACCAGGTGGGGCATACTATGGATGACCCCCTCCTTCAGTCTCTGCTTACACATTATTGCTATGTTTGCTCCTGTGTTTTGTTACTCCTAAGAAAGACTGAAGCACGCACAGTTTGGTCTTCCTTCCTCATGGGTTTCATGTGGTCTGTGAGTTGAATCTTGGATATTGTGAGCTTTTGGGCTAATATCCACTTATCATGGCATACCATGTGCATTCTTTTGTGATTGGGTTACCGCATTCAGGATGATATTTTCTAGTTCCATCCATTTGCCTAAGAATTTCATGAAGTCATTGTTTTTAATAGCTGAGAAGTACTCCATTGTGCAAATGTACCACATTTTCTGTATCCATTCCTCTGTTGAAGGACATCTGGATTATTTCCAGCTTCTGGTTATTATAAACAAGGCTATAAATATTATAAATATTTATAATATAAATATAAATATTATATTATAAATAGTGGAACATGTGTTCTTGTTAAATGTTGGAGCAACTTCTGGGTATATATTGGGGATTCATATCTCTGGATTCTCAGGTAATACTATGTACAGTTTTCTTAGGAACCACCAGCCTGAATTCCAGAGTAGTTGTACCACCGTTCAATCCAACCAAAAATGAACAAGTGTTCCTCTTTCTAAACATCGTCACCAGCATCTGCTGTTGTCCTGGCCCAAGCTGCTGCTCCAGTCTGCGAGTCAGTGTCTAGTTAGAGAGAGAGTGGGGATGGAGGGGCGAGAGATGCAAAAAAATGGAGATAAGACAGAGGGTCTGATCAAGTTTCTCTCTCTTTTATTGAAAGGAAATCTTGGGTATTAAAACACTTTACCATGTGCTTTGCCCTCGTGGGCAAGACAGCAGAGGGCACTATGTCACGTGACTTACTGCCATGGATACCACGTGTGCCTTGAAGCTGAAGGGACTAAGCAGCAAAACAAGATATGTGAGAAAAACAAGATGTTTATCAGAGTTTGCTCAACTGTTGTGGGCTGTTGAAAACAAGTCTCTTGTCAGAGTATATGACTCTAGATGACTGCAAAGATGATAGCTGCTTTCTGCTAGGAGTTGGCCCCCAACATGCTGTTGTCTGTGTTTTTATTGTTAATCATTCTGACTGGTATGAGGTGGAATCTCAGTGTTGTTTTGTTTAACAATACCCTGATGATTAAACATGTTGAACATTTCTTTAGGTGCTTCTTGGCCATTCAGTATTCCTCAGTTAAAAATTTTTTGTTGCGCTCTGTAGCCCAATTTTAACAGGCTTATTTTGATTATCTGGAGTCCAACTTCTTGAGTTCTTTGTGTATTTTGAATATTAGCCTTCTATCAGATGAAAAGATATTTTCTCAATATGGTGGTTGCCATTTGGTTCTATTGACAATGTACTTTGTCTTACAGAAGCTTTGCAATTTTATGAGGTCCCATTTGTTAATTCTTGATCTTAGAGGCTAAGCCATTGGTGTTCTGTTCAGGAAATTTATCCCTGTACCCATGTGTTCAAGGTTCTTCCCCACTTTCTCTTCTATTAGTTTCAATGTGTCTGGTTTTATGTGGAGATCCTTTATCCAATTGGACTTGAGTTTTGTGCAAGGAGATAAGACTGGGTCAATTTGCATTTTTTAACATTCTGACATCCAGTTGAACCAGCACCCTTTGTTGAAAATGCTGTCTTTTTTCCACCGAATGGTTTTAGCTCCTTTGTCTAAGATCAAGTGACTATAGGTATATGGATTCATTTCTGAATCTTCAATTCTATTCCATTGAACATCTTGCCAATCTAAGTACCAATACCATGCAGTTTTTATCACTATTGCTCTGTAGTACATCTTGTGGCCAGGGATGGTGATTCCCCTAGACATTCTTTTATTGTTGAGAATACTTTCTGCTATCCTGTTTATTTGTTTGTTTGTTTGTTTGTATAATTTTGGTTTTTTATCATTCTGTTTTGTTTTGTTATTCCAAATGAATTTGAGAATTTCTCTTTCTAACTCTGTGAGTAATTGAATTGGAATTTTGGTGGGGATTGCATTGAATCTGTAGGTTTCTGTCACCAAGATGACCATTTTTACTATATTAATCCTACTGATCCATGAGCATGGGAGATCTTTCCATCTTCTGAGATCTTCTTTGATTTCTTTCTTCAGGGACTTGATGTTCTTGTCATACAGATCTATCACTTGCATGGCTGAATTCAGATCAAGATATTTTGTGTTAGTTGTGACTATTGTGAAGGATGTCATTTCCCTAACTTCTATCGCAGCCTGTTTATTCTTTAAGTTGAGGAAGACTACTGATTTGTTTGAGTTTATTTTATATCCAGCCACTTTGGTGAAGTTGTTTATCAGGTTTAGGAGTTCTCTGTTGGAATTTTTAGGGTCACTTAATCATACTATCATATCATCTGCAAATTGTGATATTTTGACTTCTTACTTTCCAATTTGTATCCATTTAATCTCCTTTTGCTGTCTAATTTCTCTTCCTAGGACTTTGAGTACTATTTTGAATAGGTAAAGAGAGAGTAGGGAGTCTTCTTGTGGTCCCATGGGGAAAGCAACAATATGAACCAACCAGAGCCCCCAGGGTCTAAAGAGCTAGCCTAGGAACACATATGGAGGGACCCATAGCTCCAGCTATATATGTAGCTGAGTGTGTCCTTGTTGGGCATCAGTGAGAGAGGCAGTCCTTGGTCCCATGAAGGCTGGATGCCCCAGGGAAGAGGAATTCAAGGGTGGGGATATGGGAGGGGTAGTTAGAAGGGGAACTGCCCTCATAGAAATAGGGGGAGGGAAAATGGGATAAAAATGGGTCCGGGAGGGATGGGGAAAGGGAATAATAACATCTAAAATTTAGATAAATAAAGTATCCAATAATAAAAAAATAAAAATAAATGACAAAACATAAAATGGAACTGGTTTTCTCAGTCAAGCATTTGAGATATTTTGGCAGCAATTTAATATTACCCATATTACTGAGATTCCTTATAATTTTCAAGGACAAGGGACTGTGGAAGGAGCCCATGAAACTTTAAAACAATATTATTATAAAATAAAAAAGGGGGAGATATATCCCCCAACACCACAATATTCTAAATCATGTTCTTTTTATTTTAAATTATTTAAAAAATTTGAATGCCAAGGGACTTTCTGCTGAGTGTCTATGGCACTCTACAACTAGGCATACTTATGCATATGTGAAACGGAAGGATCCACTTACTAGCATGTTGCATGATCCCAATCAAGTATTTAATATGGGGAAGTGTGTGTGTGTTTGTGTGTGTGTGTGCATTTCTGCAAGATGCTGAAGGAGCATGGTGGCCACCAGAGCGATGTGTGAGACATACTGATGTCAGGACAAATAATGATACTGACCTGTGAGTTGCTGAGTTCCCTGACCATGGGGACTGGGAAACTGTATTAAACATAATTTCCTGACCCATCATTGCTTACCTATACCCCTAGTGGGACAGGCTGCCTTGCCTCAAATTTTTTAGACCTCATGGAACAGAGAATCAAAAAGAGAAGTTATAGTGACTCTAGCATTATTCTTAAAGGTGACCAGTTATTCAGACTCAATCATGTACTGGTTTAGAAATCAATCCAATATTGGAACTAACAGTCTTCATTTGGAAGGTTGGTTCTGGACATTTTCAGAGACATATTTGGATGTTAGCTGTAGCTCTCTATGAAGTTATATAAGCAAGAGATAAAGTTGGTATAGGATATGGATTTCAAACAAGTGTTAGTACATGTGTTCAGGCTCTTTTAATTGTCAAGTTAAATACTTTTGTTTCTTCTACGGTATTTAATGTAAGTTTCACTGATTGTACACTTTCTAATTGTGTTATTGTGATGGAACCCAGGATGTCAGTTACAGAGATCTATCAACCAACTTTTGTTTTAATGCCCTGAGTATCACAGAACCTTGGTGTTTTGTAAAAAGCTTGCAAGTACTGGAAGAAGTGAATCAGGCTTTAAGCAGAAGCAAGAGGGTAGTGGGCTTGATTATTGCTTGTTTAACAGCTTTAATTACATTAATTGCTAGCACCACTGCTTCTGTAATTGCTTTGACACTCGCTTGAAATTAAGACACCTAATTTTGTTAATCATTTAGCAAAAAAAAAAAAAAAAAAAACAGCTACTAGTGTGTTGAATAGACAAGAGGATTTAGATAGGCATTTGTAACAACAGATTGATGTTCTTTATCCTCTTCACATTATTGAAAAGAGGTTCAGAGTTTAAGAGTAAGGTGCTATCTCAAGTGTCATGCCAAATGCCATTGAATTAATGTTAGTACTAAAATTTACAGTGGTACTTATTATAATTAGGAAAAAGTTAAAGATACGTTGTATTTGGCATAATTCTAATACCTCTGGGGATGTTTTAAATTTGCATAGTGAGCTTATGAATTTAAAGAATGCTGCTCTGCTGAACATTGTTGCAGCAGATACTGTTGATCAAGTTACACGTGGTGGCCTGAGGTCAGTATTACTGTTCTGGTCAAGCTTAAAGAATGGCATACATACCTTGATCATGCTAGCCCTTTTTGTCCTGGGAATAATTTTTTCCTGCCCATTGTGTTATAGCTTGTATCTATCAGCATCAACATGTTGGGATCCAAAGGACATGGCTTGAATCTAAAAATGGACCCCCAGACAGAGTTATTAAATTAACAGGCTAGCAAGCCAAAAATGGGTAAATTCTGCACAGAGACTTACTAACCTAAGACAAAAGTGTATTGCTTTTGATAATGCATAAACCTGGATGAGTAAGGATGGCATTCTTCTCAGAATGACTTAAGACAGGCTCAGTCTTGCTTATGAAATAAAAAAGGGGGAAAGGTAGAGAGCTTTTGGGGCTTCCTGGCACAAATCTGACATGGGCCAAGAACAAGGAGATGGGTTGCTTGGAAGGAATGATATTGGCCAATGCCAAGGACGTGGGCTTCAGGCAGGGATCTGACATTAGACTCTAACAAAAATGTAATTTCAGGTGGGAATCAAAATGCAGGCTACAGCAAAGAAGCAATTTTAAGCAGTAATCTAAATATTAGGCTATAACAAAGAAGTAATTTCAAGCAGGAATCTAAATTTTAGGTTAGAACAAGGAAGTAGGCTTTAGACATGAAAATAATTTTGGGCTAGGACAGGTAAGTAGGCTCAGATATTTTGGCCATCCTGATAAGCCCATAGAAACAATGATCACAGGAGTGTTTGTGGAAATTTAAATTTATTGTCTTGCTTACTCTTTGACTCTTTATTTTTATTTTCTTGCTTGTTCCTTGACTATTTTCATCTATTTTATTGCTAGCCCCTCAACCTAGAACTGAACTTAATACTTGCATGTAATTAAAATGATATAAAAGCAAAAAAGAGGAGGGGGGATGGGATATGTGTTTTCTAGGGAGGGGAAATGGGGAAAGGGGATGGCATCTGAAATGTAAATAAATAAAATGTCCAATAAAAAATAAAAGGCATCTGAAGGTTCTAGGAAAAGAAAAAGACACACACCCAGGCGGAGTAGATAGCAGGGAATAATTAAAGTCTCATCTGAAATCATTCAATAAAAAATAAAGAGAACAATACAAAGAATCACCCAAACCAGGACCTAATTCTTTGGGAAAATCAACAAGATCGACTAACCCTTAGCCAAACTAATTAACAAGGAGAAAGATAGTACCTAATTAATTCTGTAACTAAAGGAAGACATTAAAACAGATCCTGAAATTCAAAGAATAATTTTTCAATTTTGTAATTTGAATATATTATCCCAAAAGCCTGTTCTCCACAAAACTTGATAGTCTAAATAAAATGGATGATGCCCTAGACAGATGTCAGAACTGGGAAAAAGAAATGGAGGAAAATCATAGACAGGGTCTATAGCGATTTCATAGTGCAGAGACCAGGATCAGTGTGAAGATCTAACTTTTTTTCAATACAAAACATATATACATGTTTTCATTCAATAACAATACAGTTCTGTAATCAAGGGCCAATAAAATATTATACATGATATCTTGTTAAATCTAATTTGCTTACCCATAACTTGTAAAGGATGGGGTGGATCACCCAGAGCAGATTTCCATTAAGATAGAGAAAACTTGTCTTCACTTAGCACCCTTTGGTATTGGTTTATCTTGCCTTCTTCATTGATCATTGCTTGCTGTGACTTCATAGACAGAAATGCCCCAAACAACTTCTAAGGATATTCTGTTGATTTAGAGCCTCTTCCAAAGACTCTGATGATTGTCAAAGCCCCTTTGTTTCCTTCTGGATCAAATTGCTTTTGCTAATTTGTGAATGGTGTTTGCAAATGGATAGATCAACTAGTGCTGATTCTTGTGAAATTAATTGCTGATATCCTGACAAGAAAGATTGGAATTGCCCCAAGGAATTATTTCTAAACATCTCCATGTCCCCTTTTGCCCTATTAATCTTTCCTTATCACTAGCTCTGGTGGGTGGTGGGGTAGAAGGGGAATAAAATCTTTAAGAACCCTTATTAAAGTAGGTTTTGGAAAATCTAAGATTATGATAAAATATCTACAAAAAGTCTCAATAGTTTCTTTTCTTGTTGGCTATTTAATTGATGGCATGGGTCCTACCCTTAAGTCTTGTGTAAATACCTAATGAGATTCCAACAGAGAAAACTGATTTAATCTTTGTAAGCAGATGAAAATTGGAGATGGCTTCTTGTGATGGTATATTAGGTCCAATATTCTCAATATTAAGACCTGTCTTGCTTAATCTTTTACAGGCTGTGAACATGCTGTCACTGATTCTATAAGTTTATATGGGTGCTAGTTCTTTTTTGTCTGAAAGACAATAATTTTTGATGTTATATATCCCCCTTGACTCTTATGATCTTACTGTTTCTTCTTTCTGATACTGAGAGGAGAGCTTTGATAGATTTAGGACTGAGAGTGACAAAGTCTTATACTCTCTGCACATTGACCAATCGTAAACCTTTTATTAGTTACCATCTACTGTGAAAGTAAGCAATAGATGGCAACAGTTCCAGAGAGTTGGAGTATATGGTGGAATAAGGGCATGGTGATAAGTTGCTAGAGTAGCAGCTGTGGACTCACATCTCAATTTTCCAAATAGGAAGACAAAAGAGCTAACTCAAAAGAGGTAGAGATATTTTGAAATGTCAAAGCCAGCCTCTAAGTACATTTCTCCTTTGAAGAACTACCTATGTTATTGGTGCCTAAATATTTCCACCAACTGTGGACTAAATATTAAAATATGAGAACCTATGGAGGTCATTCTCATTCAAAACACCATCTCAGTCTAGTAAACTGACAAATATTGGGAAGTCTAATTTAATAACACACTAACAAACTATACCTAATTTTCTGATAATGAAGTAGGTAGAGATGAATCTTAGGTATAATCAGCATATCATAGTAGAAAATGTCTATTGTTTCTTAATTTTAATTTAATTTAGGAAAATTCATGTAAGTTATTAACAACTAGGACTAATATTATAATAAAATATGTTGGGAAGAAATAAAAACACTCCAGTAAATCAGAAATTAACCAAATGAAAATTCAAACTAAAATTGACATTAAGTAATTAAAATTATTATGAAAATATAAAATATTTAAAGCCCACATGGTTTGGTTTTAACCTATATGAATCTACTGATGAGGTACCTGCAAATACAGTTGCATCAGTTCTCTTCTTGGTACAAAAACCTGTTGTGCTGAACAGTGTCTTAGGCTCCTTCTCATATATATATTTTTTTCTGATAGATCTTACATTGTTGTACTGAGTAGGGAAGTGATTGTTAGTATTATTAGTATAATGTCCTCCATAAGCTAGATATTATCCCCAGTAAAAAACGGAACAAATTGAGAGAGAGAGAGAGAGAGAGGGAGAGAGAGAGAGAGAGAGAGAAAGGGTCAGATAGCTGTAAATATAAAAATACACAAAAGATTGTAAACTAAAAATAAGGACATTCAAGCATCTTGTTTCAATTAATTACTAAGCAAAGGAATAGCTTTTATACTTGCATGCATATTCAGAGAATAGAGAAAAATTGAAAAGCAATTGTACAATTATATGCAATTTTGAAGATAAGAATATTTCAAGAAGTTGCACATTACTGGAATTGCATTATACAAAAAAAAATCAACCAACTATAAGTGAAGATATTTTAGACACCAGCATAATTGTGCAGGTAATACCAAAAAATAGCACAGTTCAAATAACTCTTTTTCTCTATAAATAAAACACTTAGTTTCATTTTATAGACACACACAATTAAAATCGGTAGGGAATTTTAACAAAATGGTGTTTCATGACTCAAATGACTCTATCTGTCTATCTATCTATCTATCTATCTATCTATCTATCTATCTATCTATCTATCTTCCTTTTCATGCTTTACACAATTTAATATTCTTTCTGTACCTGGTTTAGAGTCAATATTTCAGAATTATCCAAGTATGTCTTGGTATATAATATGTAGTCCATGGGGAAGTCATAAAAATGCTACTTCCTCAGCATCCCACATGTTCAGGCTGTATTTGTGACTCACAAGTTGTTTATGGTAAATTTGTTTTTAAGATTTGTTTTGTGATTACTGTTTAGAGTGGTCTTCAAAAATGTCTGCACTCAAATCTTAAATATCTGATGTTGTTATTTTAACAAAAACATTTTATTTACTCAATACATTTTATGATTATATTTCTTGTGACAGATAATTAGAAATTTTGCTTATGATAAGAAATAACTAGGAGAGCAGTAATTATATATTTGAGTGTGTCTGTAATGTGCTTCCAGATCTGGTTTGATAATGAGTTCTATTTAGTAGATGGGTTAACTCCAAACTGCAATTTTAATATGATATTGTAATTGATAAATGTTGAGAGAGAGAAGGTGGAACTGAATTTTCCTCCTTCTCCATCATTTCATTCCAGTGAGAAAAGGACAGCATTTTCAACAATGCTGCATGTTCAACTGGAGGACAATGTGTAGAAGAATGCAAATTGACCCATTCTTATCTCCTTGTTCAAAGCTTAAGGTCAACTAGAAACAGGACCTTCATATAAAACCAGATACACTGAAACTAATAGAAGAGAAAGTGGGGAAGAACCTTGAATACTTGGGCACAGGGGAAAAGTTCCTGAACAGAACACCGATGGCTTATGCTCTAAGATCAAGAATTGACAAATGGGACCTCATAAAATTGTAAAGTTTGTGGAAGACAAAGGACACTATCAATAGGACAAAATGGCAAACAACATATTGGGAAAAGATCTTTACCAATCCCACATCCGATAGAGGGCTAATATCCAATATATACAAAAAACTCCAGACAACCAAATAACCCTACTAACAATGAGGTACAGAGCTAAACAAAGAATTCTGAACCGAGTAAACTCAAATGGCCAAGAAGCACCTAAAAAAATGTTCAGCATCCTTAGTCATCAGGGAAATGCAAATCAAAACAACCCTGAGATTCCACCTCACACCAGTCAGAATGGCTAAGATCAAAAACTCAGGTGATAGTAGATGCTGGCGAGGATGTGGTGAAAGAGGAACACTCCTCCATTGTTGGTGGGATTCCAAGATGGTGCAACCACTCTGAAAATCAGTCTGCCAGTTTTTCAGAAAATTGCATAAACCATTACCTGAGGACTCAGCTATGCTACTCCTGGACATATACCCAGAAGATGCTCCAACATATAACAAGGACATATGCTTCACTATGTTCATAGCAGCTTTATTTATAATAGCCAGAAGCTAGAAAGAACCAGATGTCCTTCAACAGAGTAATGGATACAAAAAATGTGGTACATTTATACAATGGAGTATTTCTCAGCTATTAAAACATTAAATTTGAGAAATGCTTAGGTAAATGGATGGAATTAGAAAATATCATCCTGAATGGTGTTACCCAATCACAAAGAACACAAATAGTATTCACTCACTGATAATTGGATATTAACCCAGAAATTTGAAATATCCAAGATTCATCTCATAGATCACATGAAGCTCATGAAGAAGGAAGATCAAGTGTGGATGCTTTGGTCCTTCTTAGAAAGAGTAACAAAATACTCAAGGGAGCAAATATGGAGATGAAGTGTGGTACAGAAACTGAATTAGGGGCTGTCTGGAGACCATTCCTCCTGGATATCCATCCCATGTGCAGTCACCAAAGGTAGAAGCTGATGTGAATATCAGGAAGTACATGCTGACTGTAGCCTGATATAGCTGTCTCCTTAGAGGTCTTCCAGAGTCTGACATATTCATAGGCGGATGCTCACAACTAACCATTGAACTCATCAAGAGGTTCCCAGTGAAGGAGTTAGAGAAAAGACTGAATGAACTGAAAGAGTTTGTGGCCACATGAGGAGAACAACAATACCAACCAACCAGAGTCATAGCACTGTGATATAGAACCTGAAAAGGCATCTCCTATATCCAGGCAGGAACACCAGTAGAGCAATAGAAAGACCAATCCAGCCTCAAAACTTTGACCCAAAATTTATTCTGTCTACAAGAAATGAAGGGACAGGAGATGAAGCAAAGTCTAAAGGAAAGGCAAACCAATAAATGCCCCAACTTGGAACTCATATTATGGGGAAAAACCATTCCTTGATACTACTAATGATACTCTGTTATGCTTGCAGGCAGGAATATAGCATGGCTGTCCTCTGAGAGGCTCCACCCAGCAGCTGACTTAGGTGCAGATACCAACAGCCCAACATTGAATGAAACTTGGCAGCTCTTATGAAAAAATAGGTAGATTGCATGTCTCATAGGTAGTAGAATCTCCACAGGAAGACCAACAAAATCAACTAACCTGGACACTTGAGATTCTTAGTGAGTGAACCAACAATCAATCAGCATACACATGCTGCATCTAGACCTCTCCACACATTTGCAGCAGATGTGCAGCTTGATCTTCTTGTGGGTTCTGAACAACTATCATAGCATGGAGTAAAGGCTATCTCCATGCTGTTGCCTGTGTGTGGGATGTGTTCTTCTGCCTAGACTGCCTTGTCTGGCCTCAGTGGGATAGGATGGGCTTAGCCCCAGAGAATGTGCCATGCTGGAGGGATACCCAGGTTTCCCTATCCTCTAAGAGGAGAAGGGATGGTCAGACAGAAGAATTTTGAGAGATGTTTTCAGAGAGGTGTCAGTGAGAAAGATGTAAAGTGAAAAATAAAAATAATTAATTAAAAATTTAGTATTAAAATGTGCTTAAACATCATTAAAATTTGGATAGCAAAATACAGTCAGAACACTACCAGTTGTATATCATGGATGACTAAATTTAAAAATTATATCATTGAATATGGAGCTATTTCATAATTTAATAACATTGTTGTATGAGGTGGTTTTCTGTGATTTAAAAAGTATATAATGTGAAGAATTCGAAGAAATAAAGATTTTAATAAACCTCTGCTTTAAGTACAAATCTGAGGTGGCCATCTAAAAACACATAAATGATTCTAAGTGTAGCTATTATGTAAACATTGGCTTCAATGGAAATTTCATGAACACTATCATAACTAAATTGTATCACACAGTTACTAAGCTCTAGAAATATATAAAGATGGACACATATAAACACTCATGCAAAACACCAAAACAGTTAAGCCAACTTAATAATGTTTCCTGTGGTGTATTACACTTAAGTAGTCAGTAATGTTACTACAGCACATTCAAAATCAATCAGCAAAATCTTAACTGAAGCCTGCTGGTTCTTTCACAAATTCTTCCAATAATGTAACACTTTGGATAAAAAGAAAAGAGAAAAAAATTGTAAAGCTTTCAACATGTGGCAACTTTAGTTAACTTGTACAATGTTTTCACTGATACTCATTTTAAAATGAAACTGTTTTTCTGAACTTGCTAAATTTGCATTTTTCTTAACTATTACATTTTTTCAAATCTCACTCTTGTGCCTAGACTTTGATGTGTGATTTATTTAGATATGTCCTTATAGCATCTCTCCATGTTTCCTTATGTCTTACAGTGCTAACATATAGTGTGTGTGTAAGTAAACTATGCCCAATATGTAAAAACTCAATAGCCTTTTTATACAAAGGCTCCCTTTTCTGAGGGACTCATCATTAAACCATGGTGGAAGAAAAGGATCTTTGCTAACATATAAAAGCTGACGTTAACAACAGGAATAAAGCTCACCTTTACTGTTTACTTTCTTGGTTGAGTTATAGAAGTTTATAAACATTTCAACCTACATTTTTTTAAATTTTGTATTCATTAAAGATTTCAGTTGATCTGGGTGGTGGTGGCTCACACCTTTAACCCCAGCACTTGGGAGGCAGAGGCAGGTGGATTTCTGAGTTTGAGGCTATCCTGGTCTACAGAGTGAGTTCCAGGACAGCCAAAGCTACACAGAGAAACCCTGTCTCGAGAAAAACAAAAACAAAACAAAAAAAAACACAAAAAACAAAATAAAATCAGTTAATATGAAAGAGTACAGTAAACATTGTTAGAAACATATGGAACAAGTGTTATAAAATGTAACAGCCGTTTCTTTTGTAATGGCTGGTTCTGCTACTTTGTAATGGC
Source organism: Grammomys surdaster (assembly GCF_004785775.1). Lineage (NCBI taxonomy): Eukaryota > Metazoa > Chordata > Mammalia > Rodentia > Muridae > Grammomys > Grammomys surdaster. Next base: position 14,118,250 of record NW_021604569.1, on the reverse strand, counting down.
CCTTTCTGCTGCTCTGGTCCGCAGGTCAGGGTCTAGCAAGAGAGAGAGTGGGGACAGAGGAAGGGGGAAAGATGCAAAAGATGGATACAAGACAGAGTCTGGTCTAGTCTCTTCACATCTCTTCTTTATTCTCCTCTAGTCTCTTATATTCTCCTATATTCTCCTATATTCTCCCCTATAGAAATGAAATCCTGGGTATGTATACCTTTTACCACGTGACTTGACCTCATGGACAAGCTCAACTGAAGGCACTAAGGCACGTGTCTTGTAGCCATGGATACCAAGTGCACCTTGAAGCTGGGGGCACTAAACAGTGTAACAAGATGTTTATCAGAGTGTGTTCAGCTATTGCGGGCTGTTGAAAACAAGTCTCTTGTCCAGGTATATGGCTCGAGATGGCTGTAAAGATGATAGCTGCTTTTGGCTAAGAGTCAGCTCCCAACAATAAAATGGTTCGGGTGTATGGAGCTGTGAGAGGCAACTGGGTACCTGATCGAACAGGCTATGAATCCTGGAGACCCTCAGGGAGGGTAGGAATTTGGCCTTGCTCTGGGGTCCTGGCTCCTTTCACATAGCTACTGTCCCCTACAGAGAGCAGATAGGAAGATGCCCTTACTAGCCCCTCCACAGGTAGAGGGCATGACTCAGGCCACAGATCCTCAAGAGAGATCTGCATATTAATGAGATACTTAAAAGCCAGATGGCATAGCCAATTAAACATTCCTTTCTAGACCCTTCTCCTTGCAAAAGGTATTTACCTCAGGCCTGAGAATACCGGGGTATAGTTTCATTCATTTTCCACCATGACAATAAGTATTTTAAGACCATGGATTATCTCTCATCGTTTTTGGCCCACCATTTGGAACCATGGAGAAGGTCTTCAACTAAACAGCAGTTGTCTAATCTTCCACCAATGACCTCTCTACTTCGAGCCATGGAGACCCAGTCCAGCAAGTCACAATGACCAAGAGTCCTATCCCCAAGGGATGGGATGCAGCCAGAGCTCTGTCCCCTTTGGCTGCAGGTAGATCCAGCCCATATGCACCCCCAGGACCACTGCCTCCCCCTGCCCCTGTCTTGACCCTTCCACAGTCTCTCAGGGGCACCTGGTACCCCAAGAGCCTGAGAACCAGTCAGTTCCTGGATGCCTCTTGGCCTGGAGACCTGCAACTCAAGAGCTCAAGCCCCCGCAGGAACTCAGACTGTGTTATTCCACTCCTAGAGCAGACTTCCAGGGCCTTACATCCACCCAGTGCCTGGGTGGAGTGAACACAATCAACTTCCTGCGTCTCTGGATATTTCAACCCACACCCCTGCATGCTACAGCCCAACATGGGTTTAATGATGGAATGGTTGAAAGTGGTTTAAATTAAAACAAAAAAAAAATCAAATACTAGCTTATTGTGAGAACTAAATGTTTGCAATATGTTAATGAGGACATGAGTTAAAAACAGCATATCAGAAATAAAAAAAAATCACATGGAAAGTGGTGACCTCGGCAATGGGAGAATGAGAGAAATAGTTTAGTAGTTGTTTGACATTATTAAGAAATTAGGTAAAATATCGAAAATAATTGTAGCTTGCATACAAAATGGTAGAATACCCAGACAACAAACTGGAGAAGGTGGAAAAATAGATCTCAAAACTGGTGGATAAATGAAAATTTACTGTCCAATAGCAAAATAAAACTAGAATCAACAGAACAAGAAAAATAGACTGTGTTAGACGGTTTTGGATAGTCTGGGAGCTGTCATTCATAATGAATGGGAGTGACTATAGCCATGTTTAGAAGGTAAAGGCTAGTTTTATCAGCTTCATAGTCCCAGTAACAGATATTTGAAAGGAAAAAATGGAGCAATAAGAAAGGAGAACAAGAGTTGTTTATGATATCAATGTATGGTCTCTGTAGAAAACCTTTTCATCATTTGGCTGGAGAACCAGGGAGGCTCAATATTCACAATATCAGAAGATCATCTCTGGATTCTGAAAGAAATATATTCTTTGTAAGCTAAAAGCAAGTGCTGTAGAATTATATGATATAAGTTGTTCAATAGAATGCTTTCAATATTTGGGAGAACTTTCCTCAAAACTCCACAGTATTCAGTTAGGTAAAAACTTCTCAGAGGATGGATCTGCAGGGAAACAGGAGCCAATCTTAGGAGAGATAGCCCAAGGCTTGAGATAGCATTTTAAAATGGAGTCCAGAGGACTACCAGTATATATGACCATCATCTATACCCTGAGTCATAAAGCATGCTCTCATGACTGGATCAGAATCTTTTACGCAGCTTCAAACTCACACAGGACTACTCAAATGCAAGAACAGAAATTGAATCATTATTTGTGACCAAATATTAACAATAGAAACATCAAGAAAAGGAATTAAGTGAATATTATTAGCAATTGTATACCAAAATTCTATGAGCTGCATCATTTGAACCATTTAGACATATTTCTATCAATATGCAAAATGTTGACTTCTATTCAAGAAGAATAGAAAAAGATGAATACTACTTTAGTAAGTGAAGAATTGGAATTACTTGTTTAATATTGAACCTCCTATAACAACAACAAAACCCAGGCCTCAGTTATTATAAGGACATTATTTGCAACTGATATCAATGTTAAAAAAATCTAATGTCCATCTTTCATATATACTTTTAGATGAGGAAAAGGAAAATAAGGCATAGATGGGAAGTTGAGAGTATTTTCTGTATCATTCTGTCAGGCTAGTAGTACATCAAACTCAGATAATAAACACAAGCATTTACCAAAAAAGAAATACATGATTGAATAAATTGAAATGATAGTACGTTTTGAAAACAAAATGTTACAAAACTGAATAAATTCAATGAAGGGTACAGGTTATGTAAGTAGTCAATGTTGTCAATTTTCTACAGAATGTTCAAGAATTTAAAGAAAGAGATTTTCAAGCTCACTTTTTGATATCTTGACAATTTCAGCATTCAAAGATAAATTTAGTGTCTAGTTTATTAGTAGATTAAATAAGAAATACATGTGTGGTTAATTCTATAGATTTTTGATAGTCTTTAAAATGTCACTCTAAATAATGCTAACATGTCTCAGTTAATTAGCATTAGAATAACACTTTCCTCAAAATTGGAGCTCAAATCATTAAAGGATAGATCCTATAGCTGCAATCACAGAAAAGGATGAGAAATTAGATGTTTTTTTTTTTTTTTTTTTTTTTTTTTTTTTTTTACTCAGAGTGTAATAAGCAAGAGTTCCCCTGGCCCTGTCACACTCATTAAAACTACTGAGCCAGGATGAGAATTCACTTCTGCAGTTCTGATTATTTCTGAGAATGAGGCTAAGGAACCATTACAAGTTTGAGATCAGCTTGGACAACATAGAGTTGTGGACCAGCTTAGGCTAGAGAGTGAGATCCTGTATCGACAAAAATAGAGGGAACACTTATCTGTTGAGGGACTAAATATTGGTAAGATGACAAATTTGCTTAGTTGATACATGAAGTTGATGCATTTCCCCCAAATATTAGCAAAATATTTAAGAAATATTTAAAATATAATTCTAAATTTATTGTAAATTAATATCATCTGAATTTGCTGAAAATCATTGTACAATAGAAATATTAGTTGCATACTTGGAAAATAATTAATAATTAAAATATAATCATTCATGGTGTGAGTTGGCTTTATGCAAAGACATTTCAAAGACAAAAATAGGCATTTTTGAAATATATGTTCTGAAAACATACCTAAGCAAAAGTTCATGCCATAGAAAAAATGATGAAAGAAAGCTCTGCTTCATTTGACTTTGCTGTAGTATAAAACTAGATGGCAATCAGAGATTGTGACTCTGAAAAGCTGAGTCAAGCAGGCAAGCAATTGCTAACTAAGACACAGAACAGAGGAAATTATATTCCATGGATAGCAGAATGTAAAAGCATGTAGAAATATAATATGTTAGACAATTTCATACAAAGTTGAGCATATACATTCCATGTGAGGAATCAACTCAATCCTGAGTTATTTGCTGAATTAATAAAATAAACATGTTCCCATGAACATTTTCAACAAAGTGTTTTTAGCAACTTAATTTATAATAGTCAAAACACAAAATTAAGATTGCTTTTAAAATATGGATAAATTTAACTTTGACACAATCATACAATCAAATGTTATTTGACAGCATAAGTAAGTAAGTACACTTACTATCAAGCAAGAACAAGGTGTGGATATATGAATCATAAATGCACTCATTTAAAAAAGGCCATTCCGCTTGAAGTTCATGGATACAAAAAAAGTTGAATAGCTGCAGTACTCTGGGTTTCTTGTGACTGAAAACATTTTGTATGCTATTTTAAGGATAGATTCCTGACACTGTGTAATTTTCAAAACTTTCACACTTGCATAAGAAAGAGTGGATCATTTTAGAGGATGCCAGAATAGAATGCAAAATATAATAAAAGTCCAACTTTTCATAAAGCCATTAGCACAGAGAGTAGGAAAAGTGTTTTGTCAGAGCTAGCCTTGCAAATGCACCTAAATTATAAGATCAAATAGATTAGTCTATATATGACCACTCTACTTTCACTGATAAAGTTTCTCCATTTCATAGAGAAAGTAATTACTAATTGTCACATCAGAGGTGTGTGTGTGTGTGTGTGTGTGTGTGTGTGTGTGGTGGCAAAGAAGAGTTGGGAATGTGAGCATGTGGCTTATGAAAATACTTCCTACCACTGGAAAGGAATGGGCACATAAACAGATATGAGCATTCCACAGGAAACCAAACAGTTCTGCAGACATCAGAACAAATCCTTTATTTTACCTTCTACATCTGTCAGCTCATCTAATTAAAGAATAGTGAAATTAAAAAAAAACTTATATTCAAGAAATTCTTCAGTACACATGAAGATAAATTATAAAACATTTCCTACAGTGAGATTCTGAAACAACTTTCCCAACAAAGCTAAGATCTATTGTGAATAAGTATACCTTTATTTGACATAGAATGTCAATAACATCTTAAAATTTAATTTTACTTATATCAGTTCATAAATTACATATTTAGCAATAATTAAAAAAGAGTGGGTTACATCTGATAAGCACTTTCTCTTTGTTAAGCATTGTGAAAATAACAATTTATTCATTATTGCTATATTTTCAAATCTTGCCTCCAGGTTCCATTTCTGATCAATACTTCTTTTCTCCAGCTAATTTTTATACTCAAAGTCTTATAGTCTTCTAGCATTTAATAATCACTCCTCAGCTAGCTGATGAATGTGTATCTCTCTCTCTCTCTCTCTCTCTCTCTCTCTCTCTCTCTCTCTCTCTC